>NW_019154108.1:8051552-8313689 GCF_002288905.1 Enhydra lutris kenyoni | reverse complement strand
TTATTTTATTTTATTTTATTTTATTTTATTTTATTTTATTTTATTTTATTTTCAGTGTTTCAAGATTCATTGTTTATGTACCACACCCAGTGCTCCATGCAATCTGTGCCCTCCATTATACCCACCACCAGGCTTACCCAACCCCCTCCAAAATCCTCAGTTTGTTTCTCAGAGTCCACAGTCTCTCATGGTTTGTCTCCCCCTCCAATTTCCCCAACTCACTTCTCCTCTTCATCTCCCAATGTCCTCCATGTTATTCCTTATTCTCCACAAGTAAGTGAAACCATATGATAATTGACTCTCTCTGCTTGACTTATTTCACTCAACATAATCTCTTCCAGTCCCGTCCATGTTGATACAAAAGTTGGGTATTCATCCTTTCTGATGGAGGCATAATACTCCATGGTATATATGGACCACATCTTCTTTTTTTTTTTTAATTGACTTTTTTTTTCTTTTTTTAAAAGATTTTATTTATTTATTTGACAGACAGAGATCACAAGTAGGCAGAGAGGCAGGCAGAGAGAGAGAGAGGAGGAAGCAGGCTCTCTGCCAAGCAGAGAGCCCGATGCGGGGCTCGATCCCAGGACCCTGAGACCATGACCTGAGCCGAAAGCAGAGGCTTTAACCCACTGAGCCACCCAGGCGCCCCTGGACCACATCTTTTTTATCCATTTGTCAGTTGAAGGACATCTTGGTTCTTTCCACAGTTTGGTGACTGTGGCCATTGCTGCTATGAACATTGGGGTACAGATGGCCCTTCTGCCCATTTTTTGACATGATTATCTATATTGTGTGTGTTGAGTTTGAGGAGTTCTTTATAGATCTTGGATATCAGCCCTTTGTCTGTAGTGTCATTTGTGAATATCTCCCGTTCTGTGGGTTGCCTCTTTGTTTTGTTGACTGTATCCTTTGCTGTCCAGAAGCTTTTAAGTCTTGAAAAAGTCCCAAAAGTTCATTTTCACTTTTGTTTCCTTTGCCTTTGGAGGCGTGTCTTGAAAGAAGTTGCTGTGGCTGACACGGAAGAGAGTACTGCTTATGTTCTCCTCTAGGGTTTTGATAGATTCCTGCCTCACATTGAAGTCTTTTACCCATTTTGAGTTTATCTTTGTGTGTGATGGAAGAGAATGGTCGAGTTTCATTCTTCTACACACAGTTGTCCAATTTTCCCAACACCATTTATTGAAGACCTTTTCCACTATATAATTTTTCCTGCTTTGTAGAAGATTATTTGACCATAGAGTTGAGGGTCCATATCTGGACTCTCTACTCTGTTCCACTGGTCTATGTGTCTGTTTTGTGCCAGTACCATGCTGTCTTGGTGATCGCAGCTTTGTAGTAAAGCTTGAAACCAGGCAACATGAGGCCCCCAGCTTTGTTTTTCTTTTTCAACATTTCCTTAGCAATTCGGGGTCTCTTCTGGTTCCATACAAATTTTAGGATTATTTGTTCCATCTCTTTGAAAAATGCCAGTGGAATTTGGATTGGGTTGGCATTGAAAGTATAGATTGCTCTAGGCAGTATAGACATTTTAATAATGTTTCTTCTTCCGATCCATGAGCATGGAATGCTCTTCCATCTTTTTGTGTCTTCTTCGATTTCTTTTATGAGTGTTCTGTAGTTCCTCAAGTACAGATCCTTTACTTCCTTGGTTAGATTTATTCCAAGGTATCTTATGGTTCTTGGTGCTATAGTAAATGGAATCGATTCTTTAATTTCCCTTTCTATATTTTCATTGTTAGTGTATAAGAAAGCAACTGATTTCTCTACATTGATTTTGGATCCTGCCACATTACTGAATTGCTGTATGAGTTCTAGTAGTTTGGGGGTGGAGTCTTTTGGGTTTTCCCTATAAAGTATCCTGTCATCTGTGAAGAGAGAGAGTTTGACTTCTTCTTTGCCAATTTGAATGCCTTTTATTTCTTTTTGTTGTCTGATTGCTATTGCTAGGACTTCTAGTACTATGTTGAATAACCGTGGTAAGAGTGGACATCTTTGTCGTGTTCCTGATCTCAGAGGGAAGGCCGTCAGCCTCAGGATGATATTCGCTGTGGGTTTTTCATAGAAAGATTTTATGAAGTTGAGGAGTGTTCCTCCATCATTGTACTTTGAATCATTTTAAACAGGAATGGATGCTGTATCTTGTCAAATGCTTTTTCTGCATCAGTTGAGAGGACCATGTGGTTCTTCATTCTTTTCTTATTGATTTGTTCTATCACATTGATTGATTTGCGAATGTTGAACCACACTTGCATCCCATGGATAAGTCCCACCTGGTCATGGTGGATAATATTTTTAATGTACTGTTGGATTCTATTAGCTAGGATCTTGTTGAGAATCTTGGCATCCATATTCATCAGGGATATTGGTCTGAAATTCTCCTTCCCCCCCCCCCAAAGATTTTATTTACTTATTTGACAGAGATCACAAGCAGGCAGAGAGGCAGAAAGAGAGGGGGGTGAGCAGAGAGGCCGATGCGGGGCTCGATCCCAGGACCTTGGGATCATGACCTGAGCTGAAGGCAAAGGCTTTAACCCCCTGAGCCACCCAGGTGCCCCTAAAATTCTCCTTTTTTGATGGGATGTTTGCCTGGCTTGGGGATCAGGGTAAAAGCTGGCTTCATAAGAGTATGAAGGTTTTCCTTCTGCTTCAATTTTTTGAAACAGCTTCAGGAGAATAGGCATTATTTCTTCTTTGAATGTTTGGTAGAATTATCCAGAGAATCCGTCAGGTCCTGGGCTCTTGTTTTTGGGGAGGTTTTTGATCACTGCTTCAATTTCATTACTAGTATTTCATCTATTCAGGTTTTCGATTTCTTCCTGATTCAGTTTTGGAAGTTTATAGGTTTCCAGGAATGCATCCATTTTGTCTAGGTTGCTTAACTTATTGGCATGTAGCTTTTGGTAATAATTTCTGATGATTGTTTCTATTTCCTTGGTCTTAGTCATGATCTCTCCCTTTTCATTCATAATTTTATTAATTTGGGTCCTCTTTCTTTTCTTTTGGATTAGCTTGGCCAATGGTTTATCTACCTTATTGAGTCTTTCAAAAAATCAGCTTCTAGTTTCCTTGATGTGTTCTACTGTATCTCTAGTTTCTATCTCATTGATCTCTGTTCTAATCTTGATTATTTCCCTTCTTGTGTTTAGGGTTGGCTTAGCTTGTTGTTGATTCTCCAGTTCTTTAAGGTATAAAGAGAGCTGGTGTATTCTGGATTTTTAAATTTTTTTGAGGGAGGCTTGGATGGCTATGTATTTCTCCCCTTAGGATCACCTTTGCCATATCCCATAGGTTTTGGATCAGAGTGTCTTCATTCTCATTAGTTTTCATGAATTGTTTAAGTTCTTTGATTTCCTGGTTGATCCAAACATTCTTGAGTAGAATGGTCTTTAGCTTCCAAGTGTTTGAATTCCCTCCAAATTTTATCGTATGGTTCCAGTTTCAAAGCATTGTGGTCCGAGAATATGCAGGGAATAATCTCAATCTTTTGGTATCAGTTGAGCCATGACTTGTGACCCAGTATGTGGTCTATTCTGGAGAAAGTTCCATGTGTGCTTGAGAAGAATTCTGTTGTTTTAGGGTGGAATGTTCTGTATATATCCATGAAGTCCATCTGGTCCAATGTGTCATTCAATGCTTTTGTTTCTTTATTGATTTTCTGCTTGGATGATCTGTCTATTACTGAGAGTGACATGTTAAGATCCCCTACTATTAATGTATTCGTATCAATATGACTCTTTATCTTGATTAACAGTTATCTTATGTAGTTGGCTGCTCCTGTATTGGGGGCATAAATATTTAAATTGTTAGATCTTCTTGGTGGATAGACCCTTTAAGAATGATGTAGTTGTCCTTCTTTATCTCTGACTACAGTCTTTAGTTTAAAAATCTAATTTACCTGATACAAGAATCGCTACCCCAGCTTTCTTTTGAGACCCATTGGCATTAAAGATGCTTCTCCATCCCTTCACTTTCAGTCTGGATGTATACTTAGGTTCCAAATGGGTCTCTTGTAGACAACATATGGATAGGTCCTGTCATTTTATCCAATCTGCAACCCTGTGCCACTTTAAGGTAATGTCTAGGCCATTTACATTGAGAGTGATTATTGAAAGATATGTTTTTATTGACATCATGTTGCCTGTGAAGTCTTTGTTTCTATAGATTGTCTCTATATATTTCTATTCTATGATACTCTTGGGTTCTTTCTTCCTTAACAGAATCCCCCTTAATATTTCTTGTAGTACCGGCTTGGTGGTCACCTTCTTTTTTAAACCTTGCTGGTCTTGGAAGCTCTTTAACTCTCCATCCATTTTGAATGTCAGCCTTGCTGGATAAATTATTCTTGGCTGCATGTTCTTCTCATTTAGTTCCCTGAATATGTCTTGCCAGTCCTTTCTGGCTTGCCAGGTTTCTGTGGACAGGTCTGATGTTGTTCTGATGGACCTTCCTGTGTAAGTAAGGAATCTTTTCCCCCTAGCTGCTCTCAAAAGCTCTTGTCTAAAATTGTGATTCATCAGTTTCACAATCAAGTGCCTCGAAGTGTTTCTAGGTTTGTTGATCTTGGGGGGCGTTCTTTCTACCTCGAGGATACGAGCACTGGTTCCATTCCCCAGACTGAGAAAATTTTCATTAAGAATTTGTTCAATGATATCTTCTGGTCTTCTTCCTTTCTCCTCCCTCTCAGGGATCCCAATAATTCTGACGTTGGAACATTTCATGGAGTCATTTATTTCCCTAATTCTGTTTTCATGGCTTCTAAGCTGTTTGTTCCAGGCCTCCTCCTGATTCTTTTTCTCTATCAGTTTGTCCTCTAGATCATGAATTTTATCTTCTGCCCCAGTTACCATAGTTGTTAGAGTATTTAGATTAGATTGGATCTCATTGGTAGCATTTTTAATTTCTTCCTGGGCGGCTTTCACTTTTGCCCTTAGAGATTCCATATTGTCACTAATGGTTTTCTCCAACCTAGCTATTGCCTGGATAATTGTTATCCTGAATTCCCTTTCCAACATACTGTTTATTTCCATATCCAATAGCTCTTATGGAGAGGGCACAGTCTCTGAATTTTTCCTCTGTTTGTTGTTCCTCCTCCTAGTCATTTTGCTGAGAGGTGGTTGAAGGGATGCGTAGCTGAATATATCAACCACAGTCCAGGCAAAGTGCACCCTGGAAAGCTTCTAAGCAATCAGAAGTCAGCACCAAAAAGAAAGAAAAAAGAAAAAAGAGAGAGACAGGAAAAAAAAAAAGAGAGAGAGAAAGAGAAGACCCAGCCAGAATGGGCCCCAAAGGTAAGATTTATAAGGTATACAAACAAAAATGGACAAATAAAAAGACTGACAAAAGTAAATGACAAGAAAAAAAAAGAACCCAGCCAAAATGAACCCCAAGGATAAGACTTATATAATGCCAGAACAAAACCAAATACACATAAACACTGACAGAGGAAAAAGATGGGAGGGTGGTTATAAATTCTCAATGTGGGCAAGGAAGTTTATTTTGATACTTCCTGGGTGTATATTGATATCTTTGTTAAAGGACTCTACTCTTCAGAGATAAAGGGAGATTAAAACTGGTTTACATCTAGGGGGGTAGTATTGATTAGGGAAAGAGGATTACCTTGAAGCTTATATCTATATCTATATCTATATCTATATCTATATCTATACTTAAAAAATAGAAAAGAAAAAGAAAAACAGGTATATGTATGAATAAAGTTCAAGTTAAAAGGCTATTATGGAATATGTTATATTAAACCTCTCATTGTAATGGTAAGTAGGTTAAAAAAATTAAAAAGAACAAGACTAGTGAGAACGAATTAAAAACAAAAGTTGTATCTATGAAATATTCAGGTTTTAGGGCAATACCGGGAGCTTAATATCTTGTTTTCCCCTGATACTGGGGTTTTACAGTTTTATGGGGACCTTGTGGTGGTTGTCCTCTGGTTCTTTCGGCTGGCTTTCTGGGGGAGGGGCCAGCCGCGCTGATTTTCAGGCAGTCTTGCTTGGGTTGAGTCCTCCTGCCCCCATCAAGGGGTTGGGCTCTGTGGAAACCGGTTTTTCAGGCTTTCGTTCTCTGGAGGGTTTTTTTTTGTTTTTTTTTTTTTTAATTTTTTTTTTTTTAAGATTTTATTTATTTATTTGACAGACAGAGAACACAAGTAGGCAGAGAGGCAGGCAGAGAGAGAGAGAGAGAGAGAGAAGCAGGCTCTGCACTGAGCAGAGAGCCTGATGTGGGGCTCGATCCCAGGACCCTGGGATCATGACCTGAGCCGAAGGCAGAGGCTTTAACCCACTGAGCCACCCAGGCGCCCCTCTCTGGAGGTTTTTATCTGCGGTGGGTTTTTGTGGCTCTTTAGAGGTTTGGTGGAAAGCAAACTGCACCCAGACCTCCGCCTCGGAGAGAAGCCTCAGTCTGCTCCCCTCCGGGTGGTGCAGAACATACAGACTCCTGCTCTGCAAACTCTGCTGAACTGTTCAATCTCCCACAGGCAGAGCCCATCCCCAGCCGTCATCTCAGGGGTCGCCCAAAGCGCCCACTTGTCTCTGTACCCCTGTGCTACTAAAACTGCAAGCGATATTAGTCCAGGGAGCCGGCTTCCAGTGGCTGCCTTTGCCAGTACTGCTGTCTGGGGTCCAGACCTCAGGCTGCCAGTGTGGGATCACAACTCAGCCACTCCTAGAGACCGCCGGCTAGCGCCCACACATTTTCTCAGGCGCTGGCGGGGAGTGGGTCAGACCCTGGTCACACAGTGCACAGACGTTCTAGGGAGCACAGGCTGGTGCCATCACCAGACTCCCTCATGTGGGGGCAGGAAGGTGCCAGCCTAGCTGTGAAGCAAGCTACGCAACCCTGGGGGACTCTGCCGCTCTCTCTGGCTCGGGTGGTCGCTGGTGGTAACCGTCCTGGGACCATGGGCTTAGGCCCGTGTCCATGACCACCCAACTCCACCAGTTGCCCCTTAAGATTTTTTGCTCTTTTTGAGCACTTTTAACCAGACTCCAAGTTAATGCTGGTCTCCAATCACAGGGCACTTTTGTACTGAGGTATTACTTTCTAATAGGTTGCTTCTGGTGGCTCCCTTCCATTTCTGTTTATCCTCTGATATTAGTCCTATCATTCCCACTCTGCTTTACCTCTCCACTGATGTCTTCTGTCCCCATAGAGATCCAGAAGTGTTTAATCCTACATCTCAGGTTGATTTCATGGGTGTTCAGAGTGTTCTGGTAGATAATTAGCTCACTTTAGGGAACTGGTTGAAACAGGGTCTCCTACTTCTCTGCCATCTTCCCCCTCCTCCCCAAGAGCATTATTAAATCATGGGATTGAAACCAAAAAGAGCCAAGATACTAACCAGAAAAATCACGGCGATTGCTAAGAAGTGGGTTTTCCAACATTTAGTTGCTTTACTCTGTATAATATATTCCCTTGGTGTCTTTGTGATTACCATTAACTAATAACAAATCACCAACTTAGATTCAGATCCAAGAATATAGGAAATGAAAGTAACTAAAAATTATGTTTCCAAGCAATGAAATGATAATGGAAGTGAATCATTATGGGTACAGAGTGTACAACAATATTATTTCTTATTTTCTTCTGATTTATGATTTTTCTAAACTTGTGGGATGAACTAAAATATAACAACCTCATATCTTTTACTCCAGGGTAATTTCTAATAATCCTTGCTTATCAGGAACTTAAAAATGGAGCTTCCATTTGTCTATGGGTTTTTCCAAATTCTGATGGCAGATAGGGGTATAAATAATTTCTGATACTCAGTTCAGCACTCGGTGAAATCTGCCATATAGGTTTCTTTCAAAAGCAATTATGCTTTTGTCAAATTTATAGGATGTTTCACACATGAATGATGAAATGACCCAAATTTTACCTTATAGAAAAATTATCTCTGATCACTAGGAATGGCTTCCCTAAAAAGTTGCGTTGGCAAGATGCCACTGGCTTGTGTAAGATTAGAAGAGAAGAATAAAAATCACAGTGTGTTCTGTATGTCAGATAAGATGCTGGTTTGAAATGATTGAAATCCTTCCTGGAAAATTGTCTTAATCAGCAATCAATATTTTTCCATTTCACTGAAGGCAGCTGAAGAAATTCATGGGCTTATAAAAGAGTAGAGCAAGAAAGGACCTTGAAAATAACCATAAACATTTTCCTTTTTATAAATCAGGAACCTTACAGATCAAGGTTAAATATCTTGTCTTGAATCTCAAAACTAAGAAATAGCTGGGACAATAAATTAACTCTCTTACCTGCCAGACTAATTAAAATGGGATAATCTATCTCCACACGAACTTCAGCAAAATCCACTCCTTCATTTACACATGGCTTGATCAATCTAAGCCTGGGTTTATGGACAGGCAGAAACTCAAAAGGCCAAATTTTTCTGACTTGATTTATCCTTGTTTTGGGCAAGTTCACTGCAGAAACACATCAAGAAAAGACAAGAACAAAAAGGTGACAGAGTGTAATTTTAGCATAGGGGTGGGGAGATTGGATGAATCAACTTTAGGTTTATATTTAACACTGGATATCGTCTTGGGTGACAGCTTTTCTCAAAATTTTAGCTCCGGACAGCACTCCTACTCAAATGTAGGATTTCAGAAAAGGAATAACCTGAATTGGAACTTTCTCTATACAGGAAAGAAGGATTCTTTCCAGGGCAGAGCTCTTACAAGTCTTGATATTTAAGCAAGAATGTGAACTAACACAGTTTAGCAATGTTTTTAACAGCACAGATTGAAACAAAAGGAATTCTCTGCTTAATCCAGAGTGAATGAGAACATTTAATTAGTCAGAACACTCTGAGCATCTGGATGAGTTAAATTTTTAGTGGAAGAGAGGTGCTGAATTGGATTTACACTGAACTGGATTTGCATTTGGATTGCGCAGTGGGATTCAATGCAGGATGGGTTGTGTCCTGAATTTGGGACTGGAAAACCATCCATCAGGTATTGAATGTCAGAAAAGTCTTTATCATTGAGGAAGATTCCAAAGGGCATAAAAGAAAGGAAACTAGCTGATATCATGCTCTTTAGTGAATCCACTGAGGAACTGAGCATAGTGCTGTGTGTGCCACTAGCTAATACGAAAAATTCGGTGAACTATTTGTCTGCAAGGAATGAAACAATCTACTGGACGTTTTCCCTGTTTGGTTTAAATTAATCAATGTGTCGGTGTTGGATATGTACAACATAGCTTCATGTACAACAGAGCTTGTATCTCACAGTTGTGTTCAGGCTTCTCTCTGTTGCTCATGCAGAGCTTCTGTATTCTTAAGTTCTCTGTGAGGAAGAACTCTCTAACCTTATCCTTTGGCCTGTGGGAAAAAAGTCATGATTGCCTCCTTGCTGCATTATCAAAGGATCTTAGGCCAACATCATTTTCTTTAAAGGTTTTAATTAAATAATACCAAACCTTGAGTTTTGTGCTTTTTATTAAAAATTTTGACTAATTTAAACATTAGGTATTTTATAGAAGATGCGGAGTCTATAAAGTTTGTTGTTAACTTGGATATGAAGTTAAGGAGAATAATTGCTTTTGAGCATAGAACTACAGCATTTGAGCTCTTTCTGCTCCTATAAAAGTACTGAGCCTGAAAAATCAAGAGTGGGCATATAGATCTCACATGTCGTCATGTGCTCCAAAGCCCTGGTTGCCCAAGTAAATTTGTCCTTCAATCTTCCACCCTTCTTTCTGATCTGCAATAGGGCAACAAAAGATAAACTTCACAACTCTTTTGGCTCCTAGATATTTGTTGGCCTTGTGCTTGCTTCTCCATTCTGAAAGTTAAGGCCGGTCCCTCTCCTGTAGACTCACAGTAGATGGTCTCTAGGATGGCATTTGGGCTAAGCTTTGTGGACTGGTACCAAGCCTACAGAGTCAAATCTTGCCCCTGTGGGCGCCAGGCAGCCCAGGGCAACAAGCATGGAGGGAAAAGTGGGCACTGGGTCACCACATCAGCCTCTGGGATTATGGTCTTACTGATTCTCGGAGTTTCATTCATGTGCTCTGGAGTTGCATTCCAGGGGAAGAGCCCCCAGTTCTTTCCAGCTCCAAGTAGGGAGTTTATGACAAGACAGTGCATGTGTGGGATCTCTGGAGCCCAGTCCCTGTTAGAGCCAGTATCTGAAGTCCCATTCTCATTGCCAGCTTCTGAGCAAACTTTATTGCAGAAACCAGCTATTTTTTTTTCTATCTCATTATAACTGCAGGGGAAAATTAGTTTTCCCCAAGATTTTTATTGCAAAAAGGTAATGAGAGTCCTTTAAACCATACCAGGATTACAATAAATACTTTGAATACTTTTAATAAGCAGTAAGGCCAGTTGGGTTAGGGAAGAAAACTTGGTCAGCATTAATAAAGCTATTAAAAATGCTTCTCCCCAAGTACCACAGAATAGCAGTAATAATAATAGTGGGGCAAATCTCATCTGTGGAGATGGGCTGGTGTTTACAGTCATGGCCTGAGTAACAGCTTCTCATCTGTAACACCTTCTCCCTTCCATTTTGTGTAGAAATGATATAGGGTTAGAAGTAAATCTACACACATATAAGTAATTAACCTACAACAAAGGGGGCAAGAATATACAATGGGCAAAGGACAGTAAATGACTGGTGTTGGGAAAACTGGAAAGCCACATGCAGATGGGTGAAACTAGATTGCTATCTTACACTGTACAACATTTACTAAAAAGGGATCAAAGTCTTGAATGTACAAGCTGAAACCATAAACCTCCTAGAAGAAAACACAGGTAGTAAGCACCTTGACATTTGTTTGGTCATAATTTTTTGGATATGACCCTAAAAGGAAAGGCCACAAAATAAAAAATAAAGAAGTGGAACTACATCAAAAAATGCCAAACAAACAAACAAACAAAAACCCAAATGAGAAGACAACCTGGTGAATGGGAAAAAAATGTTTACAAGTCACATAGCAGATAAGGGTTTAATATCTAAAATATATAAAGTACTCATATAACCCAATAGCAAAACAACAACAACAACAACAACAAACCCACAAAAAATCTGATTGAAAAATGAGCAGAAAATGTGAACATTTTTTTTTTAAGAGGGAGAGAGTAGAGGGGAGGGAAGAAGGAGGAGCAAAGGGAGAGGGAGAGAGAGACTCTTAAATGGACTCCATGCCCAGTGCAGAACCTAATATGGGGCTCAATCTCACAACCCTGAGATCACGACCTGATCCCAAATCAAGAGTCAGATGCTTAACTCACTGAGCCACCCAAGGTGCCTCTGAACAGAGATTTCTCCAAAGAAGACATCCAGATGGCCAACAGACGCATGAAAACATACTGAACTTTGCTCATCATCAAGGAAATGAAAATCCAAACAACACTGAGTTTTCACTTTATACCTGTCACAGTGGCTAAAAACAAAAACACAAGAAACAACAGGTGTTGGTGAGGATGCAGAGAAAAAGGAACCCTTGTGCACTGTTGGTGGGAATACGAGCTGATATAGCCACTCTGGAAAATAGAGTGGGGAATTCTTTAAAATGTTAAAAGTAGAACTACCTGACAACCCAGCAATCATGCCATTCGGTATTTACCAAAAAAATACAAAACACTAATTCAAAGGGATATATGCACCCCAATGTTTATAGGAGCATTATTTACAATAGCCAAACTACAGAAGGAGCCCAAGTGTTCATCAGTAGATGAATGGATAAAGAAGATGCAAGCTATATAGAAAGAGAGGGGTAGAAAGTATATTGGAGCAAATTATAGCAGAGAATTTCCCTAATTTGGTGAACAGAAAAGCATCAAAATCCAGGAGGCACAGGGAAGCCTCCTCAAAAATACATAAAAATAGGTTAACACCCCTTCATCTAATAGTAAAACTTACAAGTCTCAGTGACAAAGAGAAAATCCTGAAAGCAGCTGAAGACAAGAGGTCTCTAGCCTACAACGGTAGAAATATTAGATGGGCAGCAGACCTATCCACAGGGACCTGGCAGGCCAGAAAGGACTGGCAAGATATATTCAGAGCACTAAAAGAGAAAAATATGCAGCCAACAATACTATATTCAACTACACTCTCATTGAAAAAAGAAGGAGAGATAAAAAGCTTCCAGGACAAACAAAAATAAAAAAATTTGCAAACACCAAACCAGCCTATAGGAAATACTGAAAGGGGTCCTCTAAGCAAGGAGAGAGCCTAAATGTAACAGACCAGAAAGGAACAGAGACAATATACATTAACAGTCACCTTACAGGCAATACAATGGCACAAAATTCATATCTTTCAATAGTTACCCTGAATGTAAATGGGTTAAATGCCCCAATCAAAAGACACAGGGTATCAGAATAGATTAAAAAAAATACCCATCGATATGCTCTCTGCAAGAAACTCCTTTTAGACCCAAAGGCACCTCCAGATTTAAAGTGAGGGGGTGGAGGGGTGCCTGGATGGCTCAGTGGATTAAGCCTCTGCCTTCGGCCCAGGTCATGATCTCAGGGTCCTGGGATCGAGCCCCGCATCGGGCTCTCTGCTGGGCAGGGTGCCTGCTTCTCCCTCTCTCTCTGCCTGCCTCTCTGCCTACTTGTGATCTCTTTCTCTCTCTCAAATAAATAAATAAAATTAAAAAAAAAAAAAGTGAGGAGGTGGAAAACAATGACCATGCTAATGGATATCAAAAGAAAGCTGAGGTGCAAATCCTTATATCAGATCAATTAGATTTTAAGCCAAAGACTATAATAAGAGATGAGGAAGTACATTATATCATACTCAGAGGGTCTGTCCAACAAGATCTAACAATTTTAAATATCTATGCCCCTAACATGGGAGCAGCCAATTATATAAACCAATTCATAACAAAATCAAAGAAACACATAGACAATAATACAATAATAGTAGGGGACTTTAACACTCCACTCACTGAAGTGGACAGATCATCTAAGCAAAAGATCAACAAGGAAATAAAGGCTTTAAATGACACATAGATGGACATCACAGATATTTTCAGAACATTCTACCCCAAAGCACCAGAATACACATTCCTATCTAATGTGTGTGGAACATTCTCCAGAATAGATCACACCCTAGGTCACAAATTGAGTCTCAACTGGTACCAAAAGATTGGGATCATTCCCTGCATATTTTCAGAGCACAATGCTTTGAAACTAGAACCCAACCACAAGAGGAAAATTGGAAAGAACTCAAATACATGGAGACTAAAGACCATCCTACCAAAGAATGAATGGGTCAACCAGGAAATTAAAGAACTAAAAAAAAATTCATGGAAACAAATAAAAATGAAAATGCAACTGTTGAAAATCTTTGGAATACAGCAAAGGTGGTCCTGAGAGGAAAGTATATAGCAATACAAGTCTTTCTGAAGAAGAAAGGTCTCAAGTACACAACCTAACCCTACACCTAAAGGAGTTGGAGAAAAAGCAGCAAAGAAAGCCTAAACCCAGCAGGAGAAGAGAAATTACAAATATCAGAGCAGAAATCAATGAAATAGAAACCAAAAGATCAGTAGAACAGGTCAACGAAACTAGGAGCTGGTTCTTTGAAAGAATTAGTAAGATTGATAAGCCCCTGGCCAGACTTATCAAAAAGAAAAGTGAAAAGACCCAAATTAATAAAATCATGAGTGAAAGAGGAGAAATCACCATCAACACCAAAGAAATACAAACACAATTATAAGAACATATTATTAGCAAATATACACCAGCAAATTTGACAATCTGGAAGAAATGGATGCATTTCTAGAGACATATAAAGTATGAAAACTGAACCAGAAAGAAATAGGAAACCTGAACAGACCCATAACCAGTAAGGAGATTGAAGCAGTCTTCAAAAATATCCCAGCAAGAGTCCAGGGCCAGAGACCTTCCCAGGGCAATTCTACCAAATATTTAAAGAAGAATGAATACCTATTCTGAAACTGTTCCAAAAAATAGAAATGGAAGGAAAACTTCCAAACACATTTTATGAGGCCAGCATTACTTTGATCCCAAAACCAGACAACGACCCCATCAAAAAGGAGAATTATAGACCAATATCCTTGATGAACATGGATGCAAAAATTCTCACCAAAATAGTAGCCAGTAGGATCCAACAGTACATTAAAAGGATTATTCACCACGACCAAGTGGGATTTATTCCTGGGCTACAGGGTTAATTCAACATCCACAAATCAATCAATTTGTGATACAATACATGAGTAAAGAAAGAACAAGAACCATAGGATGCTCTAAATAGATGCTGAAAAAGCCTCGGACAAAGTAGAGCATCCTTTCTAGATCAAAACTCCTCACAGTGTAGGGCTAGAGGGCATATACCTCAATATCATCAAAGCCATCTATGAAAAACCCACAGCAAATATAATTCTCAAAGGGAAGAAACTGAGAGCTTTTCCCCTAAGATCAGGAACACGGCAGAGATGTCCACTATCACCACTGCTATTCAACATAGTACTAGAAGTCCTAGCCTCAGCAATCAGACAACAAAAAGAAATAAAAGGCATCTGAATCAGCAAAGAAGAAGTCAAACTCTCACTCTTTGCAGATGATATGATACTTTATGCGGAAAACCCAAAAGACTCCACTCCTAAACTGCTAGAACTCATATGAGAATTCAGTAACGTGTCAGGATATAAAGTCAATGCACAAAAATCAGTTGCATTTCTATACACCAGCAACAAGACAGAAGAAAGGGAAATTATGGAGTCAGCCCCATTTACAGTTGCCCCAATACCATAAGATACCTAGGAATAAACCTAACCAAAGAGGCAAAGAATCTGTACTAAGAAAACTATCCAGTACTCATGAAAGAAATTGAGGAAGACACAAAGAAATGGAAAGATATTCCATGCTTATGGGTTGGAAGAACAAATATTGTGAAAATGTCTAAGCTACCTAGAGCAATCTACACATTTAAGGCAATCCCTATCAAAATACCATCATTTTTTTCAAAGGAAGGGAACAAATAATCCTAAAATTTATATGGAACCAGAAAAGACCCCAAATAGCCAGAGGGATGTTGAAAAAGAAAACCAAAGTTGGCAGCATCACAATTCTAGACTTCAAGCTCTATTACAAAGCTCTAGTCATCAAGAAAATATGGTAGTGGCACAAAAACAGATACATAGATCAATGGAACAGAATAGAGAGGCCAGAAATAGACCCTCAACTCTCTGGTGAACTCATCTTCAACAAAGCAGGAAAGAATGTCCAATGGAAAAAAGACAATTTCTTCATCAAGTGGTGTTGGACAACTTGGACAGCCGCATGCAGAAGAATGAAACTGGACCATTTTCTTATACCACACACAAAAAAGACTCAAAATGGATGAAAGACCTCAATATGAGACAGGAATCCATTAAAATCCTTGAGAAGAACACAGGCAGCAATCTCTTCGACTTCAGCAGCAACAACTTCTTCCTAGAAACATTGCCAAAGGCAAGGGCAGCCAGGGCAAAAAAGAACTATTGGGACTTCATCAAGATCAAAAGCTTTTGCACAGCAAAGGAAATAGTTAACAAAACCAAAAGACAATCGACAGAAGGGAGAAGATATTTGCAAATGACATATCAGATAAAGGGCTAGTATCCCAAATCTATAAAGAACATATCAAACTCAACACCCAAAGAACAAATAATCTAATCAAGAAATGAGCAAAAGACGTGAACAGACATTTCTGTAAAGAAGATATGCAAGTGGCCCAAAATCACAAAAAAAAAAAAAAAGTGTTCAGCATCACTGGGTATCAGGGATATACATATCAAAACCACAGTGAGATATTATCACCTTACACTAGGAAGAATGGCTAAAATTAACCAGTCATGAAAAGACAGGTGTTGGTGATGATGCAGAGAACGGGGAAGCCTCCTATATTGTTGGAATGCAACCTGGTGCAGCCACTCTGGAAAACAGTATGGAGGTTCCTCAAAAATTTGAAAATAGAGCTACCCTATGATCCAGCAATCGTACTACTGGGTATTTACCCTAAAGATACAAATGTAGGGATCTGAAAGGGCACGTGCACCCAAATGTTTATAGCAGCGATGTCCACAGTAGCCAAATTATGGAAAGAACCTAGATGTCCATCAACAGATGAATGGATAAATAAGAAGTGGTGTATATATATGCATGGAATACTATGCAGCCTTCAAAAAGGGAAATCTTGCCATTTGCAATGACATGGATGGAACAAGAGGGTATTATGCTAAGTGAAATAAGTCAATCAGAGAAAGACAATTATCATATGATCTCTCTGATATGAGGAATTTGAGAGGCGGGGTGGGAGGTTGTGGGGGGAAGGAAGGGAAAAATGAAATAAGATGGGACTGGGGAGGGAGACAAATCATAAGAGACCCCTAATCTCAGGAAACAAACTGAGGGTTCCTGGAGGTTGGTGGGGGAGGGAGAGGGTGGATGGGTGATGGGCACTGGGGAGGATATGTCCTATGGTAAGTGCTGTGAATTGTGTAAGACTGCTGATTCACAGACCTGTACCCCTGCAACAAATAATACATTGTAGGTTAATAAAAAACAAAAACAAAAACCAACCCCAGAATAGTCTTTCTTACTCCAGTAAAGATTAGCTCTCGTAAATGTTACAACACTTCTCAGGGATTATTTGCCCTTTAGTAAATGTTATAAAACTTCTCACGGGATTAAAGCTACATGGGAGAATTGTCCATCTATGCAGAAATCTGGCAGAAACAGTTAATTCTCCTTCTAGCCTACTGCCTCCCTTGGACAGCATACAAGGAAGAATCTCCTTGGTTCTAGAGTCCTTGCCTAGCATAGTGGTTTTCAACTGGAGGTGATTCCCTGCCTCCAGCAATAGCTGGAGACATTTTTGGTTGTCACTGTTTTAGAGGGGCTGCTGGTACATAGGGTAGAGAAGCCAAGGATGTTGCTAGACACCCTACAATGCATAGATGTTTTCTCCCCAAAGAATTTCCTGGTTCAAAATGTCAATAGTACCGAGGTTGAGAAACTGATTTAGAATAGCAGAGGTTTCGGGACACCTGGGTGGCTCAGTTGGTTAAGCCACTGCCTTCGGCTCAGATCATGATCCCAGGGTCCTGGGATGGAGTCCTGCATTGGACTCCTTGCTTGGCAGGGAGCCTGCTCTCCTCTCCCCGTCTGCGTACCTCTCTGCCTAGTTGTGATCATGACCTTCGGCTCAGGTTATGATCCCAGGGTCCTGGGATCGAGTCCTGCATTGGACTCCTTGCTTGGCAGGGAGCCTGCTTCCCTCTCCCCGTCTGCATACCTCTCTGCCTAGTTGTGATCCACCGTGGACAAACTCATGTGAAATTGATGTATAAAGTCCTTTAAAAAAAAAAGAATAGCGAGGGTTTCAAGCAAAAGCATTCAGGAGCAGATATTAGCTGGCCTCAATCATACACGTCTTAATAATGGGAGTAAGCTGGTGGCGGAGCAATGAAGAGAGGGCATGTTAAGGATTCCTCTTATGAAGGCTTCAGTCTGTCTTTCTGTTTACAAGGCCTGACTCCCTATGTGGCCAGACACCATGAGGTGAAATGCTGTGGGACACCTTCTCCACCGTGGACAAACTCATGTGAAATTGATGTATAAACCAGGTCAGTAGACTACCTTATAACTAGAAATAGAATTTTGGAATAGTTGCTTGAATCATTTTATCAGGATGATCTCTCCCTGCAGGGTAATTGGCAAGGTTAAACACATAATCATATTTCTTGGAAAACATACACTCAGAGAGACAGGAGTTAGTTAGACCAGTGGCATATCATATGAGAACTTTCTGCCTCAGAGGCCACTGTTTCATACACCTGTCAAAGGGACAAGACACTTTTTTATTCATAAATTTTTAATTTGAAAAACATTTTTTTAAAGATTTTTATTTATTTATTTGACAGACAGAGAACACAAGTAGGCAGAGAGGCAGGCAGAGAGAGAGGAGGAAGCAGGCTCCCCGCCGAGCAGAGAGCCCAATGCGGGACTCGATCCCAGGACCCTGGGATCATGACCTGAGCCGAAGGCAGAGGCTTTAATCCACTGAGCCACCCAGGCGCCCCTGAAAAACAATTTTAAAATAAAAATTATATGTGTGTGTTATAAAAGGTGATGTTTTGTCATGCATCCTTTTTGTGAATGGATTAGATCACCACCACAGTCAAGGTAATTAAGGTATCCAACAAACACCTGGTTACCACTTGTGTGTGTATTGGGGGGAGAGAACTTAAGATATACCTCTTAGCAGATTAGTGATGTCAAACACCTTTTCCTATATGCACAATTTTTATGTGTAATCTGTATAATTCTCCCTATAATGTATTCTAGGAGTTTTATGGCCTTGGGTCTTTTGTTTAAGTCTTTAATCCATTTGGGAGGAGTCAAGATGGCGGAGAAGTAGCCGGCTGAGACTACTTCAGGTAGCGGGAGATCAGCTAGATAGCTTATCTAAAGATTGCAAACACCTACAAATCCAACGGGAGATCGAAGAGAAGAAGAACAGCAATCCTAGAAACAGAAAATCAACCACTTTCTGAAAGTATTTTACTTTCTCCTTCATATACTCTTATCTGGACAAGATGACAAGGCGGAAAAATTCACCACAAAAAAAAGAACAAGAGGCAGTACCAAATGCTAGGGACCTAATCAATACAGACATTGGTAATATGTCAGATCTAGAGTTCAGAATGACGATTCTCAAGGTTCTAGCCAGGCTCAAAAAAGGCATGGAAGATATTAGAGAAACCCTCTCAGGAGATATGAAAGCCTTTCTGGAGAAATAAAAGAACTAAAATCTAACCAAGTTGAAATCAAAAAAGCTATTAATGAGGTGCAATAAAAAATGGAGGCTCTCACTGCTAGGATAAATGAGGCAGAAGAAAGAATTAGCGATATAGAAGACCAAATGACAGAGAATAAAGAAGCTGAGCAAAAGAGGGACAAACAGCTACTGGACCACGAGGGGAGAATTCGAGAGATAAGTGACACCATAAGACGAAACAACATTAGAATAATTGGGATTCCAGAAGAAGAAGAAAGAGAGAGGGGAGCAGAAGGTATATTGGAGAGAATTCTTGGAGAGAATTTCCCCAATATGGCAAAGGGAACAAGCATCAAAATCCAGGAGATTCAGAGAACCCCCCTCAAAATCAATAAGAATAGGTCCACACCCCATCACCTAATAGTAAAATTTATAAGTCTTAGTGACAAAGAGAAAATCCTGAAAGCAGCCCGGGAAAAGAAGTCTGTAACATACAATGGTAAAAATATTAGATTGGCAGCAGACTTATCCACAGAGACCTGGCAGGCCAGAAAGAGCTGGCATTATATTCAGAGCACTAAACGAAAAAACATGCAGCCAAGAATACTATATCCAGGTAGGCTATCATTGAAAATAGAAGGAGAGATTAAAAGCGTCCAGGACAAACAAAAACTGAAAGAATTTGCAAACACCAAACCAGCTCTACAATAAATATTGAAAGGGGTCCTCTAAGCAAAGAGAGACCCTAAAAGTAGTAGATCAGAAAAGAACAGAAACAATATACAATAACAGTCACCTTACAGGCAATACAATGGCACTAAATTCATATCTCTCAATAGTTACCCTGAATGTTAATGGGCTAAATGCCCCAATCAAAAGACACAGGGTATCAGAATGGATAAAAAAACAAAACCCATCTATATGTTGCCTACAAGAAACTCATCTTAAACCTGAAGACACCTCCAGATTTAAAGTGAGGGGGTGGAAAAGAATTTACCATGCTAATGGACATCAGAAGAAAGCAGGAGTGGCAATCCTTATATCAGATCAATTAGATTTTAAGCCAAAGACTATAATAAGAGATGAGGAAGGGCACTATATCATACTCAAAGGATCTGTCCAACAAGAAGATCTAACAATTTTAAATATCTATGCCCCTAACGTGGGAGCAGACAACTATATAAACCAATTAATAACAAAATCAAAGAAACACATCGACAATAATACAATAATAGTAGGGGACTTTAACACTCCCCTCACTGAAATGGACAGATCATCCAGGCAAAAGATCAACAAGGAAATAAAGGCCTTAAATGACACACTGGACCAGATGGACATCACAGATATATTCAGAACATTTCATCCCAAAGCAACAGAATACACATTCTTCTCTAGTGCACGTGGAACATTCTCCAGAATAGATCACATCCTCGGTCCGAAATCAGATCTCAACCAGTATCAAAAAATTGGCATCATTCCCTGCATATTTTCAGACCACAATGCTCTGAAGCTAGAACTCAATCACAAGAGGAAATTTGGAAAGAACCCAAATACATGGAGACAAAACAGCATCCTTCTAAAGAATGAATGGGTCAACCAGGAAATTAAGAATTGAAAAAATTCATGGAAACAAATGATAATGAAAACACAACGGTTCAAAATCTGTGGGACACAACAAAGGCAGTCCTGAGAGGAAAATATATAGCAGTACAAGCCTTTCTCAAGAAACAAGAAAGGTCTCAGGTACACAACCTAACCCTACATCTAAAGGAGCTGCAGAAAGAACAAGAAAGAAACCCTAAACCCAGCAGGAGAAGAGAAATCATAAAGATCAGAGCAGAAATCAATGAAATAGAAACCAAAAAAACAATAGAACAAATCAACGAAACTAGGAGCTGGTTCTTTGAAAGAGTTAATAAGATTGATAAACCCCTGGCCAGACTTAACAAAAAGAAAAGAGAAAGGACCCAGATAAATAAAATCATTAATGAAAGAGGAGAGATCACAACTAATACCAAAGAAATACCAGACAATTATAAGAACATACTATGAGCAACTCTAAGCCAACAAATTTGACAATCTGGAAGAAATGGATGCATTCCTAGAGACATATAAACTACCACAACTGAACCAGGAAGAAATAGAAAGCCTGAACAGACCCATAACCAGTAAGGAGATTGAAACAGTCATCAAAAATCTCCAAACAAACAAAAGCCCAGGGCCAGACGGCTTCCCGGGGGAATTCTACCAAACATTTAAAGAAGAACTAATTCCTATTCTCCTGAAACTGTTCCACAAAATAGAAATGGAAGGAAAACTTCCAAACTCATTTTATGAGGCCAGCATCACCTTGATCCCCAAACCAGACAAGGATCCCATCAAAAAAGAGAACTACAGACCAATATCCTTGATGAACACAGATGCAAAAATTCTTGCCAAAATACTAGCCAATAGGATTCAACAGTACATTAAAAGGATTATTCACCACAACTAAGTGGGATTTATTCCAGGGCTGCAAGGTTGGTTCAACATCTGTAAATCAATCAATGTGATACAACACATTAATAAAAGAAAGAACAAGAACCGTATGATACTCTCAATAGATGCTGAAAAAGCATTTGACAAAGTACAGCATCCCTTCCTGATCAAAACTCTTCAAAGTGTAGGGATAGAGGGCACATACCTCAATATTATCAAAGCCATCTATGAAAAACCCACCGCAAATATCATTCTCAATGGAGAAAAACTGAAAGCTTTTCCGCTAAGGTCAGGAACACGGCAGGGATGTCCGTTATCACCACTGCTATTCAACATAGTACTAGAAGTCCTAGCCTCAGCAATCAGACAACAAAAGGAAATTAAAGGCATCCAAATCGGCAAAGAAGAAGTCAAACTATCACTCTTCGCAGATGATATGATACTATATGTGGAACACCCAAAAGACTCCACTCCAAAACTGCTAGAACTTGTACAGGAATTCAGTAAAGTGTCAGGATATAAAATCAATGCCCAGAAATCAGTTGCATTTCTCTACACCAACAACGAGACAGAAGAAAGAGAAACTAAAGAGTCAATCCCATTTACAATTGCACCCAAAACTATAAGATACCTAGGAATAAACCTAACCAAAGAGACTAAGAATCTATATACAGAAAACTATAAAGTACTCATGAAAGAAATTGAGGAAGACACAAAGAAATGGAAAAATGTTCCATGCTCCTGGATTGGAAGAATAAATATTATGAAAATGTCTATGCTACCTAAAGCAATCTACACATTTAATGTAATTCCTATCAAAGTACCATCCATTTTTTTCAAAGAAATGGAACAAATAATCCTAAAATTTATATGGAACCAGAAAAGACCTCGAATAGCCAAAGGAATATTGAAAAAGAAAGGCAAAGTTGGTGGCATCACAATTCCGGACTTCAAGCTCTATTACAAAGCTGTCATCATCAAGACAGCATGGTACTGGCACAAAAACAGACACATAGATCAATGGAACAGAATAGAGAGCCCAGAAATAGACCCTCAACTCTATGGTCAACTAATCTTTGACAAAGCAGGAAAGAATGTCCAATGGAAAAAAGACAGCCTCTTCAATAAATGATGTTGGGAAAATTGGACAGCCACATGCAGAAAAATGAAATTGGATCTTTTCCTTACACCACACATGAAAATAGACTCAAAATGGATGAAGGACCTCAATGTGAGAAAGGAATCCATCAAAATCCTTGAGGAGAACACAGGCAGCAACCTCTTCGACCTCAGCCGCAGCAACATCTTCCTAGGAACATCACCAAAGGCAAGGGAAGCAAGGGCAAAAATGAACTATTGGGATTTCATCAAGATCAAAAGCTTTTGCACAGCAAAGGAAACAGTTCACAAAACCAAAAGACAACTGATAGAATGGGAGAAGATATTTGCAAATGACATATCAGATAAAGGGCTAGTGTCCAAAATCTATAAAGAACTTAGCAAACTCAACACCCAAAGAACAAATAATCCAATCAAGAAATGTGCAGAAGACATGAACAGACATTTCTGCAAAGAAGACATCCAGATGGCCAACAGACACATGAAAAAGTGCTCCATATCACTTGGCATCAGGGAAATACAAATCAAAACCACAATGAGATATCACCTCACATCAGTCAGAATGGCTAAAATTAACAAGTCAGGAAACAACAGATGCTGGCGAGGATGCGGAGAAAGGGGAACCCTCCTACACTGTTGGTGGGAATGCAAGCTGGTGCAACCACTCTGGAAAACAGCATGGAGGTTCCTCAAAATGTTGAAAATAGAACTACCCTATGACCCAGCAATTGCACTACTGGGTATTTACCCTAAAGATACAAACGTAGTGATCCGAAGGGGCACGTGCACCCGAATGTTTATAGCAGCAATGTCTACAATAGCCAAACTATGGAAAGAACCTAGATGTCCATCAACAGACGAATGGATAAAGAAGATGTGGTATATATACACAATTGAATACTATGCAGCCATCAAAAGAAATGAAATCTTGCCATTTGCGACGATGTGGATGGAACTAGAGGGTATCATGCTTAGCGAAATAAGTCAGTCGGAGAAAGACAACTATCATATGATCTCCCTGATATGAGGGAGAGGAGATGCAACATGGGGGGTTAAGGGGGTAGGAGAAGAGTAAATGAAAAAGATGGGATTGGGAGGGAGACAAACCATAAGTGATCTTAATCTTACAAAACAAACTGAGGGTTGATGGGGGGAGGGGGGTTGAGGGGTGGGGTTATGGACATTGGGGAGGGTATGTACTATGGTGAGTGCTGTGAAGTGTGTAAACCTGGCGATTCACAGACCTGTACCCCTGGGGATAAAAACATATTATATGTTTATAAATAATAAAATTTTAAAAAAAGTCTTTAATCCATTTGGAGCTGATTTTGTTTATTGTGTAAGAGTCCACTTTAATTTTTTTGCATGTGATTATCCAGCTTTCCCAGCATCATCATTAAAGAGACTTTCCTGTTGTGTTGTTGTGTGTTCTTGGCACCCTGTTGAAGAGTAGCTGTGTCATCCTCAATTTCTTTCCTCAATGTTTTGTAGTTTTCAGCAGGACTTTTACCTCCTCCTTTAAATTTATCCCCAAGTATTTCATTCTTTGTGATATTATTATAAATGGGACTATTTTCTTAATCCCCTTTTTGGGGAGTTCCTTGTTGGTATAAAGAAATCTTGCTGGTTTTTTAATATTGATTTCAAAACCTGTAACTTAACTGATTATGTTTATTCGTTCTAACAGTTGTTTGCTTTTTTGTTTGTTTTTTGTTGTTGTTGTTTACTGGAGTCTTTTTAGGGCTTTCTACATTTAGGATCATGTCATCTGCAAACAGAAATAATTCTACTTCTTTCTTTCTGATTTCCATGCCTTTCTTTTGTTTCTTTATCTCATCTGACTTCTCTGGCTAGGACTTCCAGTACTATGTTGAATACAGGGGGCAAGAGTAGGCATCCCTTGCCTTGTACTGGATTTTGGAGGAAAAGCTCTGTTTTCCCCCCCAAATTATGATGTTAGTTGTGGGATTTTCATAAGTGGTTCTGATTCTGGTAAGTTTGTTTATATTGTTTTTGTTGAGAATTTTTATCATAAATGAATGCTGAACTGTGTCAAATACTTTTTCTGCATTTATTGAGATGACCATGTGGTTTTTGTTTTTCATTATGTTAATGTATTATATCTCTTTGGTTGATTGGGGTAAATTGAATCAATATTGCATCCCAGGGATGAATCCCACTTAGTCATGGTGGATAATTTTCTGATGTGTTGTTGAATTCAGTTTGCTGGTATTACACTGAGGATTTTTGCATCTAGGCTCATCAGAGATATTGGTCTGTAGCTTTCTTTTTTTGTAGTGTCTCTGGATTTGATATCAGGGTTATACTGTCCTCATATAAGGAATTCTGAAACATTCCCTTTTCTTCTGTTTCTAGAAGAGTTTAATAAGGATTGGCATTAATCCTTCTTTGAATATTTGTTAGAATTCCCCTGTAAAGCCATCTGGTCTGGGGCTTTTCTTTCTTAGGAGGTTTTAATTTTTTTTAAGATTTTATTTATTTATTTATAAATAAATTTATATTATAAATTTAATTAATTAATTAATTATTTACTTAGAGAGCACAAGTACGCAGAGAGGCAGGCAGAGAGAGAGAGAGGAGGGGAAGCAGGCTCCCCGCTGAGCAGAGAGCCCAATGCAGGGCTTTATCCCAGGACCCTGGGATCATGACCTGAGCCAAAGAGAGAGGCTTTAGCCCACTGAGCCACCCAGGTGCCCCTCTTAGGAGGTTTTTAATTACTACTTCAGTCTCTTTATTTTTTATTGGTCTGTTCAGTCTTTCTAATCCTCCTTGATTTCATTTTGGTGACATTATATGCTTCGAGGAATTTATCCATATCTTCTAGGTTATCCAATTTGTTGGCGAATAATTGTTCACAAGATTTTCTCATTATCCTTTTTATTTCTGAGGCATTCTTTGTAATATTTCTCATTTTATTTATTTGAGTCTTCTCTTTTTTTATTAGTTAGGCTATGGGTTTTGTTTTTCTATTATCTGATTTATTTCTGCTCTAATATTTATTATCTTTTCTTCTGCTAACTATAGGCTTCATTTCTTTGTTTTCTAGTTCCTTGAGGTGTAAACTTAGGTAGATTATTTGAAATCTTCTCTTTTTAAAAAAAGATTTTATTTACTTCTTTTAGAGAGACAGAGAAAGAGCACAAGTGGGGAGAGAGGCTAAGGGAGAGAAATCTCAAGCAGACTCTATGCTGAGTGCAGAGTCTGACATGGGACTTGATTCCATGACCCTGAGATCATGACCTGAGCTGAAACCAAGAGTCAGTTGCTTAACTCACTGAGCCACCCAGGAACTCCCCCTCTTGTTTTCAATGTAAGCTTTTATTTATAAACTTCCTAATACTGCTTTTGTTGCATCTCATAAGTTTTGCTTTGTTGTATTTTAATTTTTTCTTTTAAAATTTAAATTAAATTAGCCAAGGTATGGTACATCACTGGTTTTTGATATAATGTTTAATGATTCAGTAGTTCAGTGAATCACCCAGTGCTCATCATGTCACATGTGTTAGTTATCTTTTTTGTTCGTTTGTTAGTTTCCAGAGTCAGGAGTCTCATATGGTTTGTCTCCCTCTCTGATTCTTCCCATTCATTTCCCCTCACCCCACCCATATTATTCTCTGCAGTATTGCTTATTAACTACATATGAGTGAAACCATATGATAATTGTGTTTCTCTGATTGACTTGTTTCACTTAGCATAATACCCTCGAGTTCCACCCATGTTGATGCAAATGGTAAATATTCATCTTTTTTGCTGGCTGAGTAATATTCCATTGTATATATGTACTACATCTTCTTTATCCATTCATCCATTGAAGGACATATTGGCTCCTTCCACAGTTTGGCTATTGTGGACATTGTGGTTACTGGGGTGCATGTACTCCTTCTTTTCACTACATCTATATCATTGGTGTAAATACCCAGTAGTGCAATTGCTAGGTCACAGGGTAACTCTATTTTTAACATCCTGAGGAACCTCCATATTGTTTTCCAGAATGGCTGTACCAGCTTGCATTCCCACCAACAGTCTCTAAAGGCAAGGGAAACAAGCAAAAATGAGCTATTGGAATCAAGCAAAAATGAACTATTGGGATCTCGTCAGGATAAAAAGCTTCTGCACAGCAAAGGAAACAATCAAAAAAACTAAAAGTCAACCTATGGAATGGGTGAAAATATTTGCAAAATGACATTACAGATAAAGGATGGGTTTCCAAGATCTATAAAGAACTTCTCAAACTCAACACCCCAAAAACAAATAATCCCGTCGAAAAATGGGCAGAAGACATGAACAGACACTTCTCCAAAGAAGACATCCAAAAGGCCAACAGACACATGAAAAAATGCTCCACACCACTTGCCATCAGGGAAATACAAATTAAAACCACAACGAGATACCACATTACATCAGTCAGAATGGCTAAAATTAACAAGACAGTAAACAACAAATGTTGACGAGGATGTGGAGAAAGGGGAACCCTCTTACACTCTGTTTTAATTTTTATTTGTCTCAAAATATTTTGAAAATTCTCTTTGGATTCCTTGTTTGAGTCAATGGTTATTCATAATTGTGTTTTTGGCTTCCATGTATTTGTGAATTTTCCTATTTTCTCAGTGTTGATTAGTTTCATTCCACTGTGGTCCAAAAAGATGCCTGTAATATCTACCTTATTAAAAATTTAAGACTTGTCTATGACCTAACATGTGATATATCTTGGAGAGTATTCTGTGTCTGCTTGAGAAAAATGTGTATTCTGCCACCATTGTGTGGAAAGTTCTAAATATGTCTATTTGGTTCATTTGGGTCTATAGTGTTATTCAAGAGAGCTCTTTCTTTATTGATTTCCTGTCTGGATATTCTTTTCATTATTGAAAGTGGAGTATTAAAGTTTCCTACTCTTATTGTATTGCTGTGAATTTCTCCCTTCAGACCTGCCAATATTTGCTTTATAAATTTAGGTATTTTGATGTTGGGTGTGTATACATTTATAATTTTATATCTTTCTATTGAATTGACTCTTTCACCATTACATAATGACTCCCTTTTTCTCTAGAGGCAGTAGTTAACTTACATATAACCACTACTGCTTTAATTTGGTACCATTTTCATGGGATATCTCTTAGGGACAAGATACTTTTGATGGGCAAGGGGAAGGTTCATTGGAGGGAACTCTGAACCCTCCACCTAAGGTGTCACTAGAACAGCTCTATTTATATCTGCTTTATTCACTGGAGTTTTGCTTAAAATTTCATCAGGGCAAAAATGGTTCTACTATTTACAATGCTAGAAAATCTTCTATATTGTCCACTGACCCACTACTCATCCCTGACCTACTGACATGTTTCCTCTCTGGCTGGTCTTTCATAGATGCTTTAGGCTGTATCCTGTTGTGTTTACAGAGCTCTTCTTGAGACAGGCCACTGAGGATACAGTCAATTAAATTTTGGCGTATTAAACTGTACTCCCTGTGATGGATTGAATTTTATCACCACAAAAGTCCCAACTCCTGGTGCCCCTGAATGTGACCTAACTTAGAAATAGGATCTTGGCAGATTGTAGGTCAGATGACCCTCTCAGTTCAGTGTAACTGTGTCCTTATCAAATGTCCATTTGAACCCAGGGACAGACACGCACACAGAGAGAACATTATGGGAAGAAGAGGCATCTGCAAGCCAAAGGATATCAGAGATCTCCAGCAAACCACCAGAAGCCTGGAACAGATATCCTGCCAGCACTGATCTGATCTCAGACTTCTAGCCTCCAGAACAGTGAGATGGTAAGATTCTGCTATTAAACAACCCAGTTGGTGGCCCTTGGTTATGGCAGTCATAGAAAACGATGGAAGCCCACATTCCAGCTCTGAGTTTGCAAGCCACCGAGATTGGAGTTTTCAGTGTTCCCGGACTGTGTCAGTTTCACACTGACAGCTCATCTCTGGGACTGTTTTCATGTCTAGCTAATCGCATTCATTAGGGGTGACTGTTCAAGAGCTTTACTTAAAAGCTGGCAGCCTTATTTCCAAATTCTTGTAGGGGTACAGGGCACATGTCTCATAAATTCTTCCTTGTACCCACAAAACATCCTATACCCAGGTTTCTTTTGAGTCTCCAAAATGCAGAAGTGAGAGAAACGATAAGAAAGTCAAATGAGAAGCAATCAAGGCTTATTAGAGAAAAAAAAAAAAGAGCTGGCTCACAGTGGGTTCGTACTATGAATAAGGTCATCTTAGCTTATTCTTTTCAGAAGTAGACTTATTGTCATGATTATGATTATGATTATTGCCAAAAAGCCAAGGGAGTGTGAGGGTCAGGAACTTCTTAATTATTTAGTATACCTCGCCTTAAACTGGGGAATGAGTTGGCAAAACAGACCTTGACAGCAAGTAGTTCAGATAAGTTGATGCAAGATTAATAGGTTTCTAATTACCAATTTCCATGCAAATGTCGTTAAGGCAGTAGCTGCTGCCTTGTAATACGCTGGAGGCTTATCTGCACTGTTTTCTAAGACCCTTGGCAGTTTTGCAAGTCATCAGGAGTGTAAAACCAATAGGTAGTTACCTCACAAAGAATTTTTAGCCTCCTCATGCTGGGGCTCAAAAACGATGGCCGGATAATGTTAAGCCCGGCTCTCAGAGTCCTCCAGTACGTTCACAAACACACTCGAGCAGCCTCCTCTAGGCCCTTTTCCTAAAAACCAAATATTTCCACCTTGGACCTCTTCCAAGCTTTTCTGCCTTAACAATCAACATCTCATCCACTGAATTGCTCCGAGTTCTAAGAGTCATCCTTGATGTCTCCCTCCCTTGCCTTCTCGCAGCCACACCATTACCAAGTGCTGTCATCTTTGACTCCTAAGTATCTGTAAATCCGTGGTCCCCTCCTGACTGCCAGCCCCCTACCCGTCATGACCTCTCATTTCCAGGATGGTAATAATCTCCCAACAGGCCTCCTTTCATCTCTTCTTACTCTGATGTAAACATAGACAAAGACATAGTTCTTGCCCTCATTGAGCTTAGTCTGGAAGGGATGTGGGGTGGGGGAGGAAAAGCATTAACCAAAAAATTATATAACTTTTTATAAAGGTAAAAAATCATTATTATGGTGATACATGCTAAGGACAGGTGCATGGGCTCTAAAAATTTTTGGCAGGGGAACTGATCCTATCGGGGAAGCCTTTCTCCAGAAAGTGATGATTGAAAGTTATGGATTAACCCAGGTAGAGGGGTGGAATGTGGGTGAGTCCCTTGCATAAGGGAGCAAGGTTTGTTTAGGAAAGAAAAGTCAGGGGCGCCTGGGTGGCTCAGTGGGTTAAGGCCTCTGCCTTCGGCTCGGGTCGTGATCCCAGGGTCCTGGGATCGAGCCCCGTATCGGGCTCTCTGCTTGGCAGGGAGCCTGCTTCCTCCTCTCTCTCTGCTTGCCTCTCTGCCTACTTATGATTTCTCTCCGTCGAATAAATACATAAAATCTTTGAAAAAAAAAAAAAAAGGAAAGAAAAGTCAGTGACTGGTACAGACCCAGAGGGACAATGTGGAGGCTTTGGATCTCTATCCTAAGAGTAGTGGCGACACAGAGAAAGGTTATAGGGGTGAGTATATAGTGCGGCATATTGAATAACAGGAATTTGATCGGATTTGATTTTGGAAAGCTCTCTCTGGTTGTAGGATGGTAAGTAGACTTGAGGAGAAGAGGTAGGAGACTGCTGCAGAAGGCCAGGTCAGAGATGACAATTGTGGACCAGAGCTCTCGTAACGGAAGTAGGGCAAGTGGCCAGACTTCAGGGCTATATTAATGGGACTTCCCACTGCTCTTCTGAGGAGGCATATAGGATAGCCCCCTGTTCTCTCTTATGAGATCAGTGAAGGTTCTTTCGGAAATAGGTCTGGGCTGAGACCTGAGACACAAATAGGGAGGGGTCTTCAAAAGGACACAGGAGTAGGGTAAGAGGATAGGAGGTAAAAAGTCTCAGATACCAGTCTATGAATGTCTAGAGAGCAGCAGGGACCGTGCCTTTTTACCTCGTGTTCTCCAATCCAGCGTCTAACCTTGAACCTGACATATTCTGAAAGGGAGTAGTGGTTGAATAAACATGAATGAATTTAGAAACTGGTATTAAAGGCAGTCTGTCTGATGCCAAGAGTCAAACTCCTTTCTCGCTGTCAGGCTGCTTTAGGTAATATTCATATAATATTTCTGTCTCTTTTTTATAGATGAGGAAACTAAAATAAATAGAATTTCAAGCATCAGCAGGAGAAAAGACTGACTTCATGGCAGATTAAAACAGAGATGATTTGGGAAAGACAGGCTTTTGTCAGACCTGTAGATTTATAAAGTCATAAGTTAGTATAAATCAATCATTTTTTTTTTCCCAGAAGAAAAAAGCTGGTAAGTTTATACACCAGAGCCCTAGGGTCTGATTTTAACAATGGGGTCAAGAGGTCGGAGGACTGTTAGTAGAAGTTTGTTGTTGTTGTTTGTCCAATATGCTTATAAATCTTCTCCTTCTCCAATGAAGACATACAAATGGCTATCAGACACATGAAAAAATGTTCATCATCACTAGCCGTCAGGGAGATTCAAATCAAAACCACATTGAGATACCACCTTACACCAGTTAGAATGGCCAAAATTAGCAAGACAGGAAACAACATGTGTTGGAGGGGATGTGGAGAAAGGGGAGCCCTCTTACACTGTTGGTGGGAATGCAAGTTGGTGCAGCCACTTTGGAGAACAGTGTGGAGATTCCTCAAGAAATTAAAAATAGAGCTTCCCTATGACCCTGCCATTGCACTACTGAGTATTTACCCCAAAGATACAGATGTAGTGAAAAAAAGGGCCATCTGTACCCCAATGTTTATAGCAGCGATGGCCACGGTCGCCAAACTGTGGAAGGAACCAAGATGCCCTTCAACGGACGAATGGATGAGGAAGATGTGGTCCATATACACTATGGAGTACGATGCCTCCATCAGAAAGGATGAATACCCAACTTTTGTAGCAACATGGATGGGGCTGGAAGAGATTATGCTGAGTGAAATAAGTCAAGCAGAGAGAGTCAATTATCATATGGTTTCACTTATTTGTGGAGCATAACAAATAGTATGGAGGACATGGGGAGTTAGGAGAAGGCATTTGGGGGAAATTGGAAGGGGAGGTGAACAATGAGAGTCTATGGACTCTGAAAAACAATCTGAAGGGTTTGAAGAGGTGGGGGGGTGGGAGGTTGGGGGAACCAGGTGGTGGGTATTAGAGAGGGCACGGACTGCATGGAGCACTGGGTGTGGTACAAAAACAATGAATACTGTTATGCTGAAAATAAATTAAAAAAAAAATAAAAAAAAAATCTTCTCCTTAAGTGATAGAAACCCATCATATATAAGTCATAATAGGCAAGATTGGGGTGCATGGGTGGCTCAGTCACTTAAGTGTCCAACTCTTTTTTTTTAAGATTTTATTTATTTATCAGACAGAGATCAAAAGTAGGCAGAGAGGCAGGCAGAGAGAGGGGTTGGGGGAGAAGCAGGCTCCCTGCTGAGCAGAGAGCCCGATGCGGGGCTCAATCCCAGACCCCTGGGACCACGACCTGAGCCGAAGGCAGAGGCTTTAACCCACTGAGCCACCCAGGCACCCCAAGTGTCCAACTCTTGATTTCAGTTCAGGTCATGATCTCAGTTATAGGATCGAGCCCTGTGTCAGGCTCCATGCTCAGTGTGGAGTCTGCTTGAGATTATCTCTCTGCTCCTGCCTTTCTTCCCACCCACCCCCAACTCATGCTCTCTGTCTGCCTCTCTCTCCCAAATAAATAAATAAGCAAATAAAGTCTTTAAAAGAATAGGCAAGATTGTGCTCTAGTAACAAAATAATAAAATAATATAATACATATATATAATATATATATTATATATAAATAAATATATTTATATTTTTATAAATTATAATTTATAAATTAAACATATAATCTATAAATTTATAAAATTTATAAATTTATAAAATTTGCAAATTAAATATATAAATATATTTATATAAATATATATATAACAAAAAATAAAAATAAGAATAAAAATCTAATAAAATAAAATAAAAATAAAAGAATAGGCAAGATTGTGCTCTAGCAACAAAATAAGCTCCGAATTTCAGTTTCTCTTAAAAAAAAAGCTATTTATTTATTTATTTTCTTTTGTAAAAAATTGAGGTGTAAGTGATAAATAACACTGCATTATTTTTGGGTGTACAACATAATGGTTTGGTGCATGTGTACATATATACACACACATATATACATATATACATGTATGTACATATATATGTATATACGTGTGTGTACATATATATGTATATACGTGTGTATATATATGTGTATATACATGTGTATATATATACACACATATATATATATTGCAAAACCATTACCACAGTACGTTTATTTAATGTCTACCACCACACATACACATTTCTTTTTCTTGTGATGAGAACTTTAAAGGCCCACACTCTTCACAACTTTCAAATATTTGTGAAGATTTTATTTATTTATTTGGCAGAGAGAGCCCGTGAGATCACAGGTAGTCAGAGAGGCAGGCAGAGAGAGAGGGGGAAGCAGGCTCCCCGCTGAGCAGAGAACCCGATGTGGGACTCGATCCCAGGACCCCAAGATCACGACCCAAGCTGAAGGCAGAGGCCTAACCCACTGAGCCACCCAGGTGTCCCACAGCTTTCAAATATTTGAAAGTTGAAATATTTCAGATATTACCCCCTACATTACTCACATTACCCTCCAGGACTTACTTATCTTACTTCTAGGAGTCTGTACCTCTTGATCCCCTTCACCTATTTGCCACCCCCCCCCCACCTCTGGCAACAAACCACTCATCTGTTCTCTGTGTCTATGAGTTCATTTTTTTAAGACTCCATATAAATGAGATCATACAGTACCGATGACCCTTGAACAACATGGTTTGAATGGTACAGGTCCACCTATATGCGTATATTTTTTTTCAAAGATTTATCTACTTATTTATTTAGAGTGAGGGCAGGGGGAAGGGCAGAGGGACACGGAGACAACCAGACTCCCTGCAGAACATGGAGCCCAACAAGGGGCTCTATCCAAGACCCCAAGATCATGACCTGAGCTGAAATCAAGAGTTCCACCCTTAACCAACAGAGTAACTCAGTTTCCCCATGATTTTCTTAATAACATTTTGTTTTCTCTAATGTACTTAATTGTAAGAGTACATTATATAGTACATAAAATATACAACACATGTGGTAAGGCTTCCAGTCAATGGTAGGCTATTAGTACTTAAGGTTCTGGAGAGTCCACGTTAATTGGTGGGGTTTTGATTGTGTGGGATTGACGCCCCTCACCTCCTAGCTGTTCAAAGATCAACTGTATTTGTCTTTCTCTGTCTGATCCACTTCACCTAACATAATACCTGCCATTTTGTCATAGAAGTCTCAGTTTCTTAACAGAGAACAAGGTCATTTCTTGTTTGTGACTCAGGGACCAAGGCTGATGGAGACACTAAAACCTCAAGAAAAAACCTTTACAGCCAGGAGAAGAGAAAACACAAGAAAACAAAAAAGATGAGAGATTGATGTAGGCAGGGCCTTTGATACACAACACTTCTGCTAACAGGTCAGTACCGAGCTCTGTGTACCTTCTTTGGGACTGAGAGACAGTCTCTGTATAACTAGAAAGGAAATGAAAATTAGCCATTTCATCACCTACAGAGTCTCTAATCTCCTTATTGAGGTGACATGTTTCCTGACTTTGACAGATCTGCGTACTTCTGGTTCCATGCAAAGTATCTTGGAATAAAGAACAAAGTGTTCTCTAGTTCACTTCTAATGGAATCAGATAAATAGTTGGTGCCAGGGATGAGAGGAAGTAAACATAGATTTTTTCCTTAGCACCTACTATGTACCAGGCACTATCCTAAAGATTTGCAGAGCTGGACTCACATGTGAGGGAAGGAACTCATAGTTTTGGCTTTTATTCTTGGCTAGAGCTGGTCCTTATGCCATAATTTCAAAGTTATTCTCTCAAGTATTTGGTGTTCATAAGCCAATTTTAAACAGATACTGACCACCAATTTAGGTACACTTATACTTTTTTTTAAAAAATACATGTAATTATATTACTTAAAATAATGATAACTATGATCACAGTAGTGAGTGAGATGATGTCTTCAACTTTCACCAAAGTAACTCTGTTGACATTGAGGATAAGTAACTTGAGTGGCAGATCAGAGTCCATGGTCACTTCTTATTCACACCTTTTATTTCTACTACATTAGAAATGTCAGATTCACAATTGTAAGTCCTCTAGAGAGGCTGCAAATATTTGGTGGTTTTTGGTGCTGAGAACTGGTCACAATGAAACGCTAGAAAATGCAAAAGTATAATTAGGCAGATAGGAGAAAATAGATCACTAATGAACTCACTGATTGCATGCTGTTCTGGAAATTAAAATGATATTTTGTTCAGATATTGGATGTGGTTTTACATTTTTTCATGGCCCGTGATTAATTTTGTCCTCTAACGAGTGTCATAAAATATCAAAATATTGGGACAGAGTCAAATTCTTAGCAATTGACTTACTCAGTTCATTTGTTAGACTTCTTATAAATCCTGAATAAAATCCCGATGTAATAGGTACAAGTTATTTATGACCCCACATGTATTGTTGAGTTAATTTCTTCAGCTGATCCACTCGAGATGGCAGAAATGATCTTTACCACAATTGCCATGTCATGAAAAAAAATGTTTTCTTATTTCTCCCTTCATTTCAGAAACAGACAGGAACATTTTGCCCCCCTACCGTCAGCAAGGTCTTGTCCTTATTGCTCAGGTCTTTGCCCAGCATGTGCAAAGACGTACACCAGCGAAGAAACTGTTTCAGTGGTTTTCACTATTTTCTTCAACACTGAATCAAGAGGCACAGTACGACCACCAACCACTGTCTGTTAATAAGACAGTAAGTTTACGAATTAGGATTTATAGACAACTTCTACTCAGAAAGCTAAGGACGGGTGCTCTGTTAGGAAAGATGCCAACACACATATTTTCAATATTTTTTACAGACCAAGTTGGGGGAGCGCCTGCATGGTTCAGTTGGTTAAGCATCTGACTCTTGATTTCAGTTCAGGTTATGATCTCAGGGTCATGAGACTGAGCCCCACATTGGGCTCCATGCTCAGCAAGGAGTCTGCTTGGGATTCCCTCTTCCCCTCCCCTGGCTCACGCTTGTGCACATGTGCTCACTTTCTCTCTCAAATAAATAAAATCTTCCAAAAAAACAAAAATCAGACCAATACATGATTGTTCCTGTTTTTAATGGCATTGACTTTCAATGTTAAATAAATAAAAGTTCCTCTGTTATACATACTATATATTTTCCAAGTGCTGACTCAGGCTTTGAACAACAGAGACTTCATTCCCAGTGCAAACTGTTTTCTCGCACACATACATGATGGTAGCTATCCTCGACATGGAATACCATTACTTTGCTCAGAGTTCCATCTCAGAAAGGCCCCGGGCCAATAGCACATTCTGCCTTCTCTTGGAGCATCATTTCGTAAACCTTCCTCCTGTTTCATAAGACTTTCAGCGATCCTATAGCTTGCCCCAGTTTTGCTCTAAAGAATGCAGCTTTGAATGATGACGTTGTGGTTTTGGGTTCTTCTTTGCTTCTTGTGACAAAAATCTTTGATTTTGTACTAAAAAGTATTCTTTTGCATTTGTTTCTGGGCCATATAATAGGCTTATGAGTTAGGGTACTGTGTTTGCAAATGATGAAACTTTCCTCAGTGACTTCCTACCAACATTTGACAAAGTATCATCATAACAGAGCACACTAGAAGCCCTAGAAGCAAATAGTCAATAACAGCCAGTCTTTGTGTTTTCATTATTACTCTCCCTGTTCACCTGTTTCCCTATCAGCTGCAGCGAAGTCCTCACCCATCTCAGAGAGTGCACGGCGCTGGAATTCTTACTCTTCTTCATGTCGACTGTGTTAGGCTGAGTTGTGTTGAGGTTCTATTTTCATCACTACTTTCATGCATCCATGCACCATTTTGGAGCCAACCATCCCTTTTTGTCACTTTGGGGATATAATGCTTCAAAAAATAATGAGACAAAGTATAAATTTGACAATGTGTAAAACATTACATGCCACTAACATGAAAATACAGTAGCCGAGATGCCTTGGAATGTTAACAAGATAATCTAATTCAGTCAGTTCCTTTTGTGTAAACAGTTGTATCAAAAATACAAAATATTTTTGTTAAAGAACTAATTAATTTTTACATTTCCAATGTAAAATATAGATGTAAGTAAACCTATTGCATAGGTTTTTTTTGCTCCCCAATGGCTAAGCCACCTATAAACAGTTCGCCAGATTTCCAGGGATTTCTGGGAGAAGCTGTCGTCAGAGAACCACACTTGGATAAACTGACCTGGTAGGGAGGAGGGAGAGCTGTGGACCGGTCTGCTGCCCAGATTCCCCCTTCAGGCCAGAAGCTCTATTTGCTCAGGTGATAAGACATTTGGCAGTCGACAGCTCCAGGCTGTCTCTCTCAGGGACTTGGCTTTGGCTGAATAGAGCCTCCTCGCCGTGGTCACAACCTTTCTAATAGGTCAACACCTATCCAACGACCAGTGGATGTTGAAACCACATATTTAGTCTTCTTATCTCAATTCAGGACAATTTTGGAGTATCACATTCCTCTATTCTCCCATTGATGGACACTTCGGTTGTTTTAAGTCATTGCTCTTATGAATTAAGCTTTTAGGAGTCTCTCTTGATTGGTCATATCCAGCCTCTGCTCAGCTGTGTATCTAGAAATGCAACTGCTGAGTCATATGTTTTGGCTTAGCAGATAATGCAAAGAATTTTCCAGAGTGGTTGAACCAATTTCTATGGACCACAGAAATATCCAAGGGACTGCCAGTTTCACGTTCTTCCCAAATTTGATATTTTCCTTTTCATTTTAGCTCTTCTGGTGGGATGGTGATAGGATGCCATTGTGATTTTGATTTGCATTTCCCTTATAGGGACTGATTTTGAGTTTTCCTATACCTGTTTGCCATTTGGAAATCCCTTTTTGTGAAATGGATAGTCTTACACCTATTTTTGTTTATTTTTTATTTAAAAATTTTTTAAAGATTTTATTTATTTGAGAGAGAGAGAAAGTACATGCACGAACTGGAGGAGGGGTAGAGGGAGACAGAGAAGTAGACTCCTTGCTGAGCAGGGAGCCCTGACTCCAGCCTGATCCCAGGACCTGAGCTGAACGCAGGTGCATAACTGACTGAGCCATCCAGATGCCCCTCACCTATTTTAAAAAATTATTAAATTGTGCGAGTTCTGGATATAAGCTCCTTAGTGTGTGTGTGTGTGTATAAAATATATAATATAAGAATTTATATAATCTATTAGGATATAGATATATCTACCCTTATTTTACACACACACATATCTTTCAACCTGTGGCTTACCTCCTTACTTTCTTAATGATGTCTTTAATATGTAGATTTGTTTTATTTCATTGAAGTTCAATTTGTCAAAAATTTGATCTTGATGATTTAGGCAGGGCTTTTGTGTCTTAAGAAATTTTGCCTAACCCCAGGATCTAAAAATATACTCCTTTGTTTTCCTCTAAAAGTTTTATTCATTTAGCTTTCACATTTATGTCTATGATCCTTCCCAATTTAAATTTTTTTTTATAGGGTGAGATGGAGTCAGAAATTATTTTTCCAGGTGGATATCCAACTGCCCCAGCATCATTGATTTTTGTATTGACTATCCTGTCTTGCTGAATTGAAGTGGTGCCTTTGTTGTAAATCAAATTACCTTATAAATATGGATCTACTGTTCGTCTTTCTTATGTTGTTCGACTTTTTCGTTTTCATGTCTTGAACCAAAATTCTGTCGCTTTGTTAGACCCTAAAACTCTATAGTCAGGTCTAAAGTTTGGCAGTTTAAATCTTCCAAATTTGATCATCCCTTTCTATGTGGTCTTAGCTTTTCTGGATTAAAAAAAATTTTTTTTTTCATTTCCTTCTGGATTTTATAATCAGCTTGTCAATTTTAATGAAAAATAAAATTGTTGGAAGTTTGATTGAGACTTCATTAAATGTATAGATCAGTTGTGAGGAGATTAATATCTTTTTTTTAAGATTTTATTTATCTGAGAGAGAGATCACAAGTAGGCAGAGAGACAGGCAGAGAGAGAGGAGGAAGCAGGCCCACTGCTGAGCAGAGACCCTGATGTGGGGCTCAATCCCAGGACTCTGGGATCATGACCTGAGCTGAAGGCAGAGGCTTAACCCACTGAGCCACCCAGGTGCCCCAGAGATTAATAACAATAGCGAGCCTTCCAATCAATAAAGAGATGTTATTTCTCCTTAGATTTCTTCAGTTTCTCTTAACCATAATTTTTTGGTTTTAGGGTAGAGGTCTTGCATATATTTTCTTAGATTTATTTCTAGAACTTTGATCAATTTTTATTCTATTATAAATAGTACTGTTTTAAAGTTCAATTTTTTCCAAATGTTTGATAGTGTAGAAAATATATAAAAATCCAAATAAATTCTTTTTTTTTAAAGAATTATTTCTTTATTTTAGAGAGAGACAGAGAAAGAGGGAGAGAATGGGGGAGGGGTAGAAGGAAAGGGAGAGAAAGAATCCCAAGCAGTCTCCCTGCTGAGCACAGAGCCTGATGCAGGGCTCTATCTCACGACCCTGAAATCATAACCCAAGCTGAAATTAGGAGTCAGATGCTCAACCAACTGAGCCATGTAGGTGCCCCTAAAAATCCAAATGATTTCTTTCGATTAACTTTGCTTCCAGCAACTTTGCTAAGTTCACTTACTCATTCTAGTAGGTCTTATTGTAGATTCTTTTGGATTTTTCCATATAAAATCATGTCATTTGTAGGCAAAAGCAGTCTATTTCTTACTTTATTAATTTACCATAACTATTATAACAAATTGCCACAAACTGTGTGGCTTAAAACAATAGAAATGTATTCACTCCCAGCTCTGAAGCCTTGACGTTCGAAATCAAGGTGTGGGCAGGGTCTCATCTTCTCTGGAAGTTCCTGGGGAGAATCTGTTCCTTGTCTCTTCAGTTTTCTGGTGGCTGTTGGCATTCCTTGGCTCATGGCCACATTCCTCCAGTCTCTACCCCCTTCTGTGTGTCTGTGTTATCTCTCTCTGTTTCTCTCTTACAAAGGCATAACTTGTAGTGGCACACAAGGCCCATATGGATAACACAGGATAACGTCATCTAAGGATCCTTAACTTAATTTCATCTACAAAGACCTTTTCTCCAAATATGATAACATTTTAAAGTTCCAGGGATTAAGTTTTTAAAGACCTAATGTCAACATACACTCACATTCTGAGGTACTAGAGTTAAAATTTCAACATAAGAATTAGAGTGGGCATTGCCTGGGTGGCTCAGTCAGTTAAGCATCTGCCTTTGGCTCAGGTCATGATCCCAGGGTCCTGGGATCGAGTCCTGCATTGGGCTCCCTGCTCAGTGGGAATCTGCTTCTTCCTCTGCTGCTGCTGCTGCTGCTCTCTCTCTCTCTCTCTCAAGCAAATAAATAAAATCTTAAAAAAAAAAAAAAAGAATTTGGATGTGAGGAGACACCATTCAGCCCATAACAGATTCTCTTTGATTTTGATGGATGGCTTTAAATAATAACAAAAACCTCTTGCGATGTGGTACCTGGAAATGTAACCCCCAGGACAAAATGATTCTGTCCTGTCTGTTTGTGATGTGTAACCCAGCAGAGGGACAACCAGAGAGCTGGTGGAGAGCACTGCACTCTGGTTCCCTGTGCCCAGATGGGCTCCTGGCTCTACCAGCGCCACAAGGGCAACCTCAAGTTCTTTCAACTCCTTGTTCCGATTTCTTCATGTAAAATGGGGTGGATGATACTTCCTAGTTTATTATGTTGAATTATTGTGGAGATTAGATAAGTTAATATTTATAAAGTACTTCTAACACTTCTTGAAAGAAGTGCAGAACTTACAGTATCTTGGAATTCTTTCTTTTTTTTTAAGATTTGTTTATTTATTGGACAGATGGGGGCAAGGAGGGGCAGAGGGAGAAGAAGGAAGCAGACACCCTGCCGAGCACAGAGCCAGATGTGGGGCTTGATCTCCCAACCTCCTTGATCAGGACCTGAGCCCAATCCAGGAGCTGATCACTTAACCAGCTGATCTACCCAGGTGCCACAGTATCTTGGGATTCTCAAAGTAAAGCCGTGCTGCCACAAAGGGGCTCTGCCACCTCCAGTCTGTCTGGTTTCTCTTTAATCTATGGCTGCATCAAAGCAGCCCCATCTCTTCTGTCTTCAATCTCTTCCTCATTATTCTGTAGTGTTTCATCTTGTGGTCCCTTCCAGAGTACCTCTTCTCAGACCACCAATGTTTTCCCTCCATTGGCCCAGTCCCCTTATCCATTGCCTTGCTCCCTCCTCTCCGATACTTGTCTTTTCTGCTCTGATCCTCCTTCCAGTCTTCCAGAACATAATCTGGTTCCAGCCTCATTTCTACTGGTATCTCGGGTCACACAGCATGATTGAGCATGCCTCGGGTTTGCATCCTTCCCAACTTGAATTGGGTTGGTTGCACCATTTGCTCCGTTGTTCTGCTCAGCACATAGTTTTATCTCCATCCCGCTCAGTCTGTCTGATTCCCAGGACTAGTGAGAAGCCAAATGAAGGGTGAGTGCTGGTTCTGGAGAGTTCCGCCTACATGGTACTCTCTCCAGCTGACCAAGAAGCAATACAACATTGCTGTGAATCCAAAGCTGGCATCATCTCACTACCATTTGGATGCTGGTCGAGTTAGCTATAAATGCTTCCCACTTCCCCCATTAAAATATTTTCCTCCTTGAAGGTAGTGTTTATCATTTTCTTTTGCCAACAGAGAGGCTCACATGAACTAAAATTTAATTTTCAATGACACATTAAAGTGGGCCTGAGAAATACCCAATTTTGTGAGCAGTAGAGTTTTAATATCCCGAATGTCCTCTGTATTTGCTTCTCTGAAGTATCCCTTCTCTTCATTGCATTTTTGCAGGTTGTAGAGGGACAATGTGTAGATGGTTAAGGACCTGGGCTTCCAACATAACAACTACCTACCTCAAAGTGTTGTGTATTAAATGAGATAATGCTCAGAAAGTACTTCTCAGAGGGCTCAGACCATTAGAAAATCTCCATAAATGTTAGTAGTTATCATTAGTGCTCAAACTTGTCATGTTATTTACATGCACACTCTTGCATTTCAGAAAGAGAAATGTCATGTAATTTTACATGTTTTCTTTTTCCAAACCCTCCACGTGCAGTTGTGCCTCCCTAAGACTTCATTTATTTTGTGTTTTTTAAATTGTATTTATTTATTTGAGAGAGAGGGATACCAAAAGAGAGGACGAATGAAGGGGCGGGGCAAAGGGGGAGAGAGAAGCAGACTCCCTGCTGAGCAGGGAGCCCAACGTGGGGCTCGGGGTCTTGAGCCCATGACCCTGAGATCACAACCCGAGCGAAAGGCAGATGCCCAACCAACAGAGCCACCCAGGCGCCCCTTCCTAGGACTTTGAACCAAATGGTTGTGCTAGAAGGAACCTGCCTCTTACAGGTTGCATGGCTATCAGATTGCTGGTCTTAGACAAGGCCTATGTGCTCCTGGGGAAATTGTATGGGCTTTGCCTTCGATGTGATGTGAAACATTCAGGTGGTTCTGATTCCCTGGATCACTGTATTCCAGCATAAGTTATGTTGTCACTTAAAAATTTCACTGGGTTAACACTTATTTTGGGAGGAGCCATATGCCAAAATTCTAGGGTTTTTATGTTTTCGTGCTGGTTCCTCCCCATGTTGCTCTTCCCTACAGAGCTCAAGTGAATTTTGATATCTTGCTGCACTTTCTTTTCCTGAATATGTGACACATCTCATGTTAAGCAAGAACTTCAATTATTTTGATACCAAGGTTAGCAAGTAAATTTCATCTCTTGTAGCAGCTTCTATTGATTGGTAACGGGAAACTGGAGTCCTGTGTTGAAAACAATTCTGTGGCCTCGGTTCCAGGTGGAAAGAGTATTTGCCCAATTATTGTTTCTGTGATGGACATAAGAATCAAGGAGGATCGGTGCATGTCTCGTGTCTGCTGAATTGTACGTTGGCCGACTCCTATAACAGAGTGCCGTGGGGGCGTATCAGGCATCAAAATTGCCTTCGCTCTGCCAGAGTGTGAACGCCAAGAGTAATACAACTGAGCTCACAGACCTCCTCACAAAGACACGGCTGAGAAGTCTGTGCTCCAAGCCCAGGGAGGTGAGTGAGAGCCTGTGACCAATAAAACCAGATGAAAAGTGACTGCCTTTTTCTTCAAAACAACTTAAAAAATTGTATGATATAATATGACTTTTGTGGCAGATTTTCTTTTTTCCAGTGGCATCAATATCATACTGACATTAACCCAGATGTCCTTTCCCTCTTGGGGGGGAGATAAAATCTAGATGCTGCAGTATTAGCACTCTCAAGACATTATATGATTTAGGGACCAATAGAACACAACTTCGATCAAACCCTCCTTACCCCACTTGGTTTCAGACACCTAGGTCTATGCTGCCAACTTCCCCACACTTATTCCCACCCACGTGGACACCCTCCTCACTTCCTTGGTCTTTAAATATGGCGCCAGGCTGCACCCATGCTTGAATGCCTTTCTCAGTGTCCCCAGACTCCAACTCTCCCTGCCTCCAACACTGATGCTCTGTGAGAATGCCTTCCTGATGCTATTTGGTCTCCTGACCCACACAGGTCTGGCTTCATTATGTTGACACCCCCTTCACTCAACTTGGGCTCTGATGCCCAATACAGAGGTGCCCTTCTCTCTTTTTGGGATTCTGACTCCTATTATCATACCACCCGCCTCCCTGGGAGCCTCCTCTCCTTGCTTGGGCTCCAGCACCCCACGCCAGGTATGCCTCCTATGTGATGCCCTTCTCTGCCCACCCCGCCTTCCTCCCTTCCCTCCCCCCCCAATAGTGTCTCCTGCCCTGCCTTCAGCAACGACTCATTTGAGTACTGGCTTGATTAGGACAGAAAGGGACAGGAAGGAAAAGAGGAAGCACATTTTAAAAATTTGATTATAAAAGTATTTGCTAAAAATATGTAAAAGCGGAAAAAGCAAAGTTAGAACACACAAGTTGATCACAACATCCATAGACACCCTGGTGAAAATGCAGAAATTGGTATTCTGCTGTATATTCTTTCTCTCCTTTTTCCCTGCATACATATTTATATCTAAAATTAATTTATATTCCCATCTCTGTCTATCTGTATTCATCTTGTACTTTTCTGAATGTTAGTTACATTAGTTGTACCTAAACACAGAAAGCAAAATGATATCTTGGCATTTTTAAAAAGAAAATTTATAGAGAAATCTTGGTATTTTTAAAGGCTGAGACTTTACCTATGACACTAGGACTATTTTCTATAGACAAATTCTGTTTGTGTTTGTTCATTTTCTTTTTCCCAAAGATTTTGGTCAAGGAATTGGTACAGGAGCTGAGCCTTCCTAGCTCAACTACTCTGTGTAAAGTCATCTTCTCTGTAAAAAGATAAAATCTTGAATTCAAAATGCTTTTAGAATGCTTTGAATGCGTTTTATGAAGAGAATAAGTGTTCAAGAAATATTTAAACAAAGGAAGTGGTTTAATGTGTTTTCCCTAAGCTTCTGGGGGTTGCAGTCATCTCAATAAACATGTAATCAGCCTTAAAACAAAGAAATACCAGAATGCTTAAAATATACTTTAATTGTGGGGGAGCCTTGGTGGCTCAGTCATTAAGTGTCTGCCTTCAGCTCAGGTCATGATCCCAGAATCCTGGGATCGAGCCCCACATCAGGCTTCCTGCTCAGCGGGGAGCCTGCTTCTCCCTCCCCCCCCCACCCCTGCTCATGCTCTCTCTCTCTCTCTCTCTCAAATCAGTACGATCTTAAAAAAAAAATACTTTGTGAATTTAACCAAATTTCCGTTAGAGTTCAAAACATAGAGCATGTATTCTAGGCAAGAACATGGAAGAGCATAGCCAGAGTTTGGATAATGTTTTACTGGACTTAAATCTATTTATAATGTGTATTTATAAATATTTAATGCATAAATATTTAGATTACTGGAAAAATATATGTAATAAAAGAGAAATGTGCTTGTCTTCTATAGATCTGTGGATGTTCTTTTGAGTAAGACACACACTGTTGGTGCTGAGGGAGAGATAGAACGAGATGCAGCTTTTTTTTTTTTTAAGAGTTTATGTATTTATTTGAGAGAGTGAGACAGAGAGAGAGTACAGGCAAGGGGAGCGGCAGAGGGAGAGGGAGAAGCAGATGCCTAGCTGAGCAGGGAGCGAGACTCGCTGGACTCGACCCCAGGACCCAGATCATGACATGAGCTGAAGGCTGATGCTTAACAAATTAAGCCCCCCAGGTGCCCAGAAGACTTACTGTCTTCTATCAGCTTCTAGAGGAGAGGAGGGGCTGGAGCCAGAGCCGGCCCTTCTCCTTCCAGATCTGAGAATGGACGCGCAGAAGAGCCAGAGCACACCCCCGAGGACAGACCCCGGTTGAAATGTGCCCTGCACAGCCGAGGGTCCCTTTTTGGAACTGTGTGTGAGTGTAACAGTTGACCTGACTCAGTGAGGGCCCTCACCGATATCCAGCCAGCCATCCCCCGCTGGAGAGGACATGGGGTGAAATGCACAGCAGGCTCTCTGGACCCGGTGGCCGCGTCACGCAGGCTGTCGTCAGCCCATCAGGTGCCTGAGCGCATCTCTGGCTCTGAGCGACCCATTTTTGAGCGCTGGTCCTCACATTCCCTCCTGGAACCTCATTATCCAAATCAGTACATCTCTCCCCTTATTAGCTGCATAAATATTTATATTACTCAGTGTCAGAGCCTCAGGGCTCTTGACAGTTTGTACCCTTTATCGTGCTTGCTGGGATATGAGCGGGCTGGAACCTGGAACCGATTCCGCGGCCAGGATGCCAGGAGGTGGAGTTCAGGATGCTGGCCGCGGCCTTAGGCAATGATGCTTTAAGGCCAGGGTGGTGGGGGCAGGAAGAGACAGGAGCACCAAGTATGAGAGACATGGCACAGGAAGGGTACCCAGCCCTCGTTCTGCCTCTGGCTCTGGGACCCACTGGATGAACCGCTCAAGGTGACAGATGGCTTGTCTGCCTTGTTTGTCCACCTGCATCTTCCCCTTCAAGTATTAGCTCATGTTTTATCTCCTTGAAATTAAATTATCTCTGCCTCCCATCTGCCAAGCCGCTGCTGACCCACTGTAAATTGTTTCCGTAGTTCTTGCATTTCTAGAGTTCTGTGCAATTACTCCACGGTAACACAAGCACATTTAGGAGCTGGGCTCTCTTAACCTGTGAACTGAACAATCAGGGCCCAACTCACAGGTTCAGATGGACTGACTAGTAATACACGAACAATTAACAAATACTGCCCCAGCTCTGTGATCTTTTCCCCCAGAAAATCCAAATTCGGTTTATTTCTATAAAGACATTTTCAAAAGTGATAATATACTTAGATTTTCTAAATACTTTATATACTGACGAGAGAGATATCATCCAAGATTAAGAACATTTTTATCCTGGAGGGATTCCCTTTTCCTTCCTCCCCCTTTAAATGTCCAAAGTACAATTAAGGACACATTGCACCAGACAGAGCTAACTTTTGCGTCCTACTCCAACCCACATATTAGCTTTATCATTTCTTCATCTTATTCCAAATAAGCCCTCTCCAAGTCATTGTGATAAATCCGCATTTTCAGAGAGCTATGAGTCTGGTGCCAGGAAGTCAGCAAAGGGCCAGGGAGAAACTCCTTATGAATTCAGGTCATGTTTGACTCTGAGATCTTCAGGAGTGTCTGGGGAAGAGGGTCGGGATGCAGATGAGGACAAAAGGGCTATTATGTTTTGGATTTCCCTAGTCCTGAAAGAAAAAACAGCGCCGTCCATAGAATCTTCGATATTCTCGGAGTAGGGGGGTGGAAACCAAGAATGAGTCATTGACAGCCATGTAGGTCAGTCCTCAAAGCGGTTTGCTCTTAACAAATTTTCTTAAGATCTTGGTTTGCTTGCAAATGCTTATATTTTATATTTTGGTACAGAATCAGTTAAGAACCCTTACCAAACCTGGCTTAGGCAAAAAAGTGAATTTATTGGCTCGTATAACTGAAAAGATGTAGATTTCAAAAACGAGACTTAATTTATGACTCAGAAAATATGGGTCAAGACCTCCTTTCCCTCCATTTCTCAGTGCCACTCACACTTTTCTTTTTAAGACTTTACATACTTATTTGAGAGAGTGTGAGCTCATGGGGGTAGGGAGAGGCAGCAGGAGACGTGGGGTTTGATCCCACAACCCTGAGATCACAACCTGAGCCAAAACCAAGAGTTAACTGACTGGGCCACCCAGGTGCCTCTAAATTCCATGACTCTTAAGTGTACAGTGGAAAAAATGTTAGGCTTTGGAGTATAAAGACTTTGGTTCAAAGTTCAGTCCCATCACTTAATAGCTGTGTGATCTTTGTGAATTGTTCTAAGTCTACTAACTTCAGCTTCCTTTTTGGTTTCTGGGGGGATAAGAATCAGAGTTATCTCATAGAAAGACTGGATTAATTGAGATAGTCTATATAAAGCACTCTGTGCAGTGTTCGGCGTACAGTAAGTACTCTGACTTTATTTCTCCTATGTGTTTCTACCAGCTGTTGGACATTTGCCAAGGCCACAAGGGATTTGGGGGCAAACTTCCTTGGGAAGGTATCAGTAGGCATCTGGCAGAAGCATGGACCTCAGCACTGGCTGGTACTGAGCAACTTGATATGGGATTGATTCCATTCTGATCTTTGAGACGGATTAATCTTCTAGTCTTATGTTTCCAACTCCATTAGATGATACAAGCCTCTCCTTCTGTGTAGGCATTTCTAAAGAGCTTGAAGATTCCTGATCCCCAACTCATCCTTCTGAGACCATTGTCCTCCCCAGCAAAATATCCTGTCCCTGCCCATGTGGATCTGGGTGTTGGAACTAAATGCCACATCAGATATCCTTGCAGAGATGTAATCCCTTTGAGGTCCTTACCCTCCATCTTGAATCCACACCTGCCCACCTAAGGACTCCCACATTCTGTCATTGCACAGAACTTTTCCATTGTCGAAGATCTTATCTGCAGTATCACATTTAAGATGACAGTCTCTTACATTTCTGGTTCTTTCAATCTCATTTCCCATCCTATCTGCTCTTCTGTCTCATACAGATTTTTAGTTTCTTAATGCTTTATTTTTCTCCAGTTATTAAACACTTGTAAGTCTTCACCTTTTCCTAGACCATCAGTTGAAGCACTGTGCTAACCCTTTGAACTTCCGCTACCCTCGGTCCAAGCTCCAGTCCTGAGGACCCATCCAACCACCTGTCATCTCTGTTCTTCTGTCCATGTTGCTAAGGATTTCTGAGGAACATTAAAAAGTATGCAGATTGCTGCCATTGTGATGTCCTTGTCTTTGATCACAGGTACACCCTTGGCAATGCCTTGCGACCCTTAGAACTTTCTAGACAATTCCTTAGGCAATCTGTTCAAAATATTCACCACTCTTTTCACATCTCTCTCTCCTTCTGACTTGTGTCACACACCTCCTTCTTCATAGAGAGAATATGTTATAACTTCCTGGTCATCTCTTTAGAGAACCTGCCCATGTAAGTTCTTTTATTTTCTAAGCTAAAACAAATTTCAACAGGCTCTACCCCTCCCTCAACACAACTGGTAATTGTATCAATGAGTCCCTCTCCTCTGGCCTTAGCCTCTTCCTTTCTCCTAATTCATTCCCATCAGCACAGAGACTGTGATCTTCTCTTCTAAATCTAGCCATGAACTGATCTTTCTCTTTTCACTCACAGACACCATTCTCCCAGTTTCAGTCACTCCCAGGGGTTCTCATTTATTTAATTGGAAACATTTCTTGCTGACATTATCAATGACCTTCCAGTTATCTGATCAAGGGAACATTTTTCAGTCCTTTTGAACTCCATATTTGGCAATGCTACTCATTCCTTATTTTGACCTGGTTCTCTAGTCTCATGGCCATTACTTTTCAACATATTTTCAGTTCTAATTAGTTCTAATTAATGCCTGAGTAAAATTGTATTAAGTCAATGTTTCAGATGAAACTTGCTGCCCTTGATATACAATTCTTAAATCCAGTGGTTTTTAAACTCTAAAAGAAAGAAATTAAAGCATTTTCTTCAACTATAGATTTATGCAGAAACCCAATATTTATTCATTCATTCATTCCATTTATTCATGGTTGAATATTTATTGAGTACCTTCTTAAAAGGTCTTAGTATTCTAGGCAATGAGAGTGTAATTATGGGAAGACAGTTACTTGTTGACAGTTACAAATATATGTATTTGTGTCTAGGTTCAGCCCTTGTACTTGCTTGCTGTTCTCTATCTAAACTAATTACCTGCATGAGCTCATCCAGTCTCATGACATTAAATGCCATCCACATGCCGATGAAGCTCCCTTTGTATTGCTCAGCCAAACTCCTCCCTGAACTCGACTCCTATATCCACTTGCATGTTAGACACATCTCCTGGGGTGTGTAGCAGGTGATGGGATGGCAAAAGGCAAGCTGAAGGCAAAAGATGAACTGACACTCCATATCCTGCCCCCCACACCCCACCCCCTCACCCCACCCTGCACAGTGGGAGCCAGATTCACATGACATTGCTCAGGCTCTCATAACTGCCCAAGAACAAAGGAAGGAAAAAGTCAATTGTCAGCTGCTAGAGATCACACTCACGGAGGACATGAGTCACCATCAGTTTGTAACTGCCTTAATGATTTACAAGAAAAGCACAATCTTGAGAACAGAGCTCCCGAAACCTATAGACAATTTCCTGGAGCCCTAACATTACCTTCTCCTTCTACAGGATAAAAACCCTATATGAGAAATCACTCCTCCCACCTATGATGCAGCTCTTTCTGCCCACAGATCCCGTCCCCATGCTCTAATAAAATCATCTTTTTTGCACCAAAACTTAAGACTTCTTTCTTGAACATTGGGCTCAACGTTCCTGTGTCACTAGGTATCTCAAATTTATCATGTTCAAAGTTAAACTTCTGACTCTTTTTCTTGTAAGCCTGTGCTTCCCACAGCCGTTCTCCTTTCTGTTCATGGCAGCCCGTACTTCTCGTTGATCAGGATGATCACCTTGGTGTCATTCCTGAACTCTCTTTCCTCGTGTCTCATACCAGGCAACCGGCAAATCCCATGGTTCTGCCTTCAGTGTACGTACATACAGAAGCCAGCCTCTTCTCAGCATTTTCACTGCTACTGGCCTTGTCCAAGCCACCACTATCTGCTTCCTAGGTGGTTGTAATAGCTTCCGGGTTATTAGCCCTGATTCCCACGGTCCCCCGCAGTCCATTTTCCACACAACAGCAACACCATCCTTCTCGAAACCTAAAACGCTTCACACTACTCATCTGCTCAAAGCCCTTGCACTGCTTCCCACCTCACTCAGAGTCAAAGAAATCATCACATGATCTACTCCTCCCAGTCTTCCCCTCCTCCCCCTTACTCCTCTTTAGCTATTCTGGCTTCCTTCCAGCAAGGGTCCTTCCTCAGGACCTTTGCACATGATATTCTCTCTGTCTGGAATGCTCTTGCCCTGGTAGCCTTATAACCAGTGTCTTACTTTTGTTAAATTTTGCTCAAATGACACCTTCTTAGTGAGGCCTACTCTGATTACACTTTTTAAAAGTATAACTGCCTCCTCCTCCCCTTCCCATTTAAAAATGAAATGCTAGGGGGCGCCTGGGTGGCTCAGTGGGTTAAGCCTCTGCCTTCTGCTCAGGTCATGGTCTCAGGGTCCTGGGATCGAGCCCCACATCAGGCTCTCTGCGTGTCGGGGAGCCTGCTTCCTCCTCTCTCTCTGCCGGCCTCTCTGCCTACCTGTGATCTCTGTCTGTCAAATAAATAAATAAAATCTTTAAAAAAAATAAAAATGAAATGCTTGGCTGGCTCAATTAGAAGATCATGTGACTTGATCTCGGGGTCATGAGTTCAAGCTGACCCCTGCCTGCATGTAAAGATTATTTTAAAAATGAATAAATAGGGGGGGCCCAGGCGACTCAGTTGGTTAACCGTCTGACTTCTTATTTTGGTTGAGATCAGGATCTAGGGGTTGTGAGATGGAGCCCTGCACTGGTCTCTGTGCTCAGTGGGAAGTCTTCTTGAGATACTCTCTCTTCCTCTGCCCTTCCCACCCCGTTAAAAAAAATAAAAACAATAATAAACAAATAATCTTAAAAAAATAAAAATAACACCACCACTCTTATCTTTTTTCTTCTCACCTGCACTTAGAACCTTTTAACATTCTATCTGTCTCCGTATCTATCTATCATCTCTCTATAGCTTTTCCTCTCCCTGGCTAGAACTAAGTTCCATTAAAGCAAGGATTTTTGTTTTGTTCACTGATACATACCTACAAGTTAACACCTAATAGGAGCTCAATGACATTTTACCCTAGAACATTCGTAAATATATCAAGCTCATTTGTCCATTTTTTTGTGGATGAACTTTTTCGCTGTTCTCACGTTTCTTTCTTTTTTTTTTTTAAGATTTATTTATTTGAGAGAGAGTGTGAGCATGGGAGGGAGGAGCCCAAGCAGACTCTGCACTGAGTGTGGAGCCGGATGTGGGCCTTGATCCCATGACCTTGAGATCAGGACCTGAGCTGAAACCAAGAGTTGGCCACTCAACCGACTGTGCCACCCAGGCCCCCCTCTTCCAATATTTCTACCATCACTGCAGTGAATATGTATATGAATCTTGGTGCAGTTTGGATGGGATTTTTCTAGGATATTGTCTAGAGTTGGTTCCTTAGGAAGACGACTTTACATATATAGGATGGTACGGTACGGTGCTCTTTGGAACAACTTCTGCAAGGAATTGTAGGAAATGGGACTGGGTAGAGAAGAAAATTAAACAGATGTATTTACAAAGGAAGCATCAGCTCTGCAACTGATGTGGTCATTCGATGGTCCCAGATTGAGGTGGATACAGGCTTTCACTGATGGGTGAGGTAAGAGCAATTTTCTGAGAGGAAATTGGTGCCCAAGTTCTAAGGGGTAGATCACCCTTAGGTCAGAGCAGTGCAGCCTGGCACCCACAGCTGTATTTTAAGAGCAAAATTTTAGATAGTAGAATGTGTCCGTCTTCAATTTAACTAGATTTTGCCAAATTGTATTTCAAATTGGTTGTATCACATTCTGCTCCCTTCAATTATATATAAAAATTTTTATCATTATTCTCCCTTTTCAAATTTTCTGTATCTTCCTTTCCCTCTGCTATTTTTTGGATAATTTCTACAGATCTTTCCTCAAGTGTAGAAACTATCTCTCTTTGTGTCTAATCTACTTTTTAAGTTACTGGGAGTTTTATGTTTTCTTGCTGAGGTTTTATTTCTGGAAGTTTCATTCCTCTTAAAATACCCTTTTCCCCATAAAAAGTAAATAGTTTCTTTCTTATGCTCTGATTTCTTATTTTACTTTTCAATAATATGAAGCTTATCTGTTTCTTCTCCTACACGAAGTCGTTGTAGTTTTTGAAGATCTGAGGCTCTTGATCTCACTCGTTGTTGCGTCTGGTGATTCTCATGCGGGCTTGTCTTTCCATATCTATAACTATGTGATTGTAAACGCACAACTGTGGGAATTCTGTACTGCCTGTATCCATACTCCAGAGAGATCTTAAATCTACTTCTGCCAGGAAACCCAGACCCCATGTCTCTTCTGTTAACACACCTTATTTGTTAGAGCAGTTTTATGTTCACAGAGAAATTGTGCAGAAAGTACAGAGTTCCCACTTATCCCTTCCCTCCAACCCTTCCCCCACTATCAACACCCCCACCAGAGCTGTACATGGGACACATTATCACTCTAAATCTGTAGATCACATTAGGGATCACTCTCGGTGACCTTTTTTTTTTTTTTAGCTTTTTTTATGTGGAAAATTTCAAACATGCAGAAGGAATATATAATATTAATGCTTCATGTGAGAGTCTCAGTTTCAATTCCTGAAGTCGTAAGTCTAGGGCCTGTCAGGCTAATCCCCAAAGTCACAGACAGGGTTCATGGGAGTGTCTGTATAGGGGGTCACATTTAGTCCCAGAACCCAGGCTTTCCAGGCACAGAGTTGCTTTCCCTCACCCAGAGAAATGGAACTTTCCGACTCAGACAACAGCACATCTGATGAGGGTCTGTGCACATTCAGGGCATGCTGGCGGGAATTCTTTTTCTCAGCATCACTCTCATTCCCAGATTCATGCAGCCCTGGCCCCCGTTTGATCCTTGCATCAGGACTTCCAGTCTTTACGTCATGGTTCAGAAACGGGGGCACTGGTGATCTGCAGTATTTTTCTTTTTCTCGGTCTCAGGAATATCTGGCATATTGTTGTCATGTGGCAGATGTTTAATTACTTGTTTAGTTCAACTGAACTAATTTTAATTCTCATGACCCCTTCGGAAAGTTCATCTGAAATTGAGTGAAAAAATACATATAGCTCTATGGTGGGAAATGATGGACTCTGATAATGTTCATGTACAGGGAAGTAGATCAAAACCACTTTAGAAGTCAGGATGAAACATGTAAAATTGTTGCTTTCTCTAAAATTTCTGCTTCAATATATTGACCTGTGATGGCATATATATACATATATATATATGTATATATATGCGAAGGGCACAGTATTGTGTCTCAAAACAAGGAGAGAGAGGCACCAACAATGAGACCTTTTTTTTCAACTGTGTTACACTGAATAGCATTATCAGAATGCTTTTCCCAAATTAGCAATTTATTCCCTGCTTTTGCTTTTGGTTCATAGCTCAGATCCTGTGTGCTGTAGATCATTCACACTGTGTTAACCTGCTGCCAGATTTTGATGGATAAAGCAAGGTGTTCTTGGGATAGGAACATGGACATCTATAAATCTGAAAACTTGTGATATTGAGATGTTGGATGCCAAGTGTGCTTGTCCAGACCAGGGTTGGGCAGAGAGCTGAATTTGACTGGGTTTTCCCCTTCCCACCCCTAAACTTGTCTTGTGTTTCTAGTTTGAGTTGATCATACCATCGACCCCTCAACACTCCCGATTCTTCCTAAATGCCTTCATCTGCCTTACTCGCCACAATTGATGGGTCCCCGTCTTATTGATTCCGTGCCTTACCTGGGGACAGGATTGTCACCTGGAGCACTCCATCGATCCCCTAATTAACACCTCTTTCTCATTCATTCCATGCACTGCTGCCTAGGTAATAATTCTAAAAGCAAGCTTATATTCCTTCCTTACTTAAAATCCTTGGGAGACTCTCACAAAGCCTTAAGGACCAAGTTCAATTGTCTCCGTCCCACCAGAGATGAGCTACCTGTGTTGCATCATCTCCCATTACTTGTCCTTCAGCCTCTCCACCGTGAGCAGTTTCCCCTCCCTGTTTCCTTCCTGCATTTCCCTCTCTTCTAAGGCTTCACTTATGCTAGTCCCTGTGCCTCACTCCATCCCCTCTGTCATGCATGGGACTGATCTGTGGCAGAACTCAAGGCTCAATCCAGGCGTTGCTTTCTCTGGGACATCTTCCTTGATTCTTCTACTTGATGTCTGAGCACACATTGATCCCCTCTTGTGTGTCAGAAATGTTATTTAAAATATCACATTTAATCATCAAAGCCCCATATGGCAGGTCCTACTACCATTCTTATCATACTGATAAGGAAAGTATCCCAAGAAGTAAAGTTATTTGCATATACAACTCAGTGAGAGAGTGGAGATCTGAAGCCAGATTTCTGCAGAGGGGAGAGTCTTTGTCTGAGCTACCTGTAAAGTGGTAGTGTTTGCCTAAAGGTATCATTGCTTAATAAATATTTGTAAGTTGAATTAAACCTGAGCGTTGGTCCTAGACCCAATCTGAAGCAAGGAAATATATTTTGGCTCCAATGCTCCCTGCAATGTCTCAACCCTCTCAATGCATATGAGATTAATTTCTTCAGATTCAATGAGCAGTGATGTATTTTAATGGGCTCATGTTTTCTGGCTTAAATCAGGTGTATACTGATTTAGGGGTCTTTGGAAGCACATTGCCCTGGGATTCAGTGTTCTCATGCTGGGGTATGTTGAAGATAGCAGTTGTAGTGGATAGAAGAAAGGTCTGAGGACAGATCTGTGAGTGACAGAACCTTCCAGAAAGCCTCAAATCACATTTTTACAAGACTTCTTCTGTAGAATTGGAAGCAACTTTGTTTACTTCATATAGAATCAACTGATCAGCTCAAAGGAGTACCAGTATAATAAGTTCAAGGTAGACAAACTTTTGTATTATTTAGTGACAATTAAAAAAAACCCACTCATCAGTGGAGATGTACCTTGGAGTGATCACCAACAAAAGCTTGGGGGTCCACCGTTTCATGGGCTGAGCATCCCAAATCACATGTGTTCATTGGATTAAAAAATAAATGAAATAGGGATGCCTGGGTGGCTCAGTTGGTTAAGCACCTGCTCTTGATTTTGGCTCAGGTCATGATCTCAGGATCCTGGGATTGAGCCCTGCATCAGGCTCCATGTTCAGCAAGGAGTCTGCTTATGGATTCTCTCTCCCCCTCCCTGGCTTGCCCCTGCCCCTGCTCCCAACCTATCTATCTCTAAAATAAATAAATAAATCTTCAAAAAAATAAATGAAATACTACTTTGGCGTGTTCACTATATCCACTTCAGGGTAAATTCAATATTCATGTAATTATTTATTGTTGATATTGGCTTTATATTTATTTTTGATAACTGAGCAACCAGAAGCTTCTACTCATTCATTGGCTGGTTAATGAAGAATGAAGGCTCACACCTTAGAGGTATTTTGACCCCAGCTGTAAAAAGCAACAACTGCTTGTCTGTCCTGAAGCTGTGAGCTCATTGTATTTTCCTCAGGTAAGCAGTGAGGCTGAGAGTACAGCTCTGGAGTCCCATCTTCCAATATGGCGTTCCTTGCAAACATAATTACAGCATAAAATTAGCCTTCCTCTTCTGTGTGTTTCTTTCTTAACTCAAACAAGCTCTTTGATATGACTAGGATAAATAAGGAAACTTTTAAAAAGTGAGACTGTAGCTTTTTGTTAATTAATGAGGGAGAGACAGAGACAGGAAGAGACCCAGAAACATCTGTCTTAATCGATCTCTGTGAATTCCCCTTCCTGCTCTTTTCCTCTAAAATGCCATTAGCTCACCATCTTTCAGTCCTTCTAACAACCATACCATCTATTTTCACGATTTTTGTTGTTTTTTTTCCTTGGCTTTGCATATACACTCATACTGTCTTTCAAGTCTCAGCTGAAAGGTCACTCTTTTGGAAAACTACTCCTGCTCCCCAAAGCAGATCTCCTTCTTGGAGATCTCTCAGTGTTTATTCTCACAGCCTCACTGTATTCTAATCACACTGGCACCCTATCTGTCCACTCCCCTGCCCTACAATCCCCTGGTGACCAGAGCTGAACCTTCCTCTTTGCAGTCGCACCCAACAGCCTGACGCCAGGGAGAGGGACTGACCAGGACATGCCTCTGGAAGGAATAAAGGACCACTGGAACCCCCTGGGCATTTGGGTAGGAGTATGACACCTAACTCAGTATGAAATGACAATGGAAGGCGAGGATGTGGCTATTAGGTTTCCCATTTCCCCCAGGCAGTGTTTACAAGATGTCAAAACTGGAGGAAAAGTGAAAAATGCCATTCATCATTTGGTAGTTTTGTGTAGATCATGAAAAACAACTATTGGACTCTTCACTCCTTTGACTGACTTAGAGCCAAAACCAGTCTTCCCAAAAGGAAAGAATGGACAAATTTGGTCTCATTAAAACTAAAGCTTGTTGGGGCGCCTGGGTGGCTCAGTGGGTTAAAGCCTCTGCCTTCAGCTCAGGTCATGATCCCAGGGTCCTGGGATTGAGCCCCGTGACGGGCTCTCTGCTCAGCGGGAAGCCTGCTTCTCTTCCACTCTCTCTCTGCCTGCCTCTCTGCCTGTTTGTGATCTCTGTCTGTCAGATAAATAAATAAAATCTTAAAAAAAACAACCAAAAACCAAAAAAAAACCCCTAAAGCTTGTTATCTTATGCCCATGTGAGGAAGAGGCAAGGACAAGCTTGCTGCGGGGGGGCAGGGGGTTGACTACAAGCACACCTTATTTTATTGCTCTCTACCTTATTGTACTTCACAGATACAATTTTTTATAAATTGAAGGTTTGTGGCCAACCTATCTAGAGCAAGTTTGTCCAACAGCATTTGCCCATTTGATGGGTCTGTGGCACATTTTGGTAATTCTCACATTTCAAACTTTTTCATTATAATTATATTTCTGATTGGTGATTTGTGATCAGTGATTATGAGACGTTGAAAGCTCAGATTATGGTTAGCATCTTTAGCAATAAAGTCTTTTTATTTTTTAAGAAAGATTTCTTTATTTATTTGAGAGACAGAGTATGTGTGCAGGGGGTGGGAGTGGAGGAATTGGGAGAGACAACATCCAGCAGACTCCATGCTGAATGCAGAGCCCGATGCAAGGCTCCATCCCCCAACCCTGAGATCATGACCTGAGCTGAAACCAAGAGTTAGATACTGACTGAGACAGTCACCTGGGTCTCAGGTGCTGTGACAAAGCAACAAAGTTATTTTAAATTAAGGTATGTATATTGTTGTTTTAGACATAATGCTATTGCACACTTAATAGAATACAGTATAGTATAAACATAAATTTTAGCTGGAAATAAAAGAATACATTTGACTTGCCTTTTTAAAAAGATATTTATTTATTTAAGAGAGAGAGAGAGGAAGAGTGAGTGAGTGTGTGTGTGTGTGTGTGTGCGTGTGGCAGAGTTAGAGGAGAGAGCATCCCAAGCAGACTGCAGAACTCTGCCGTAGGGCTTTATCTCACAGCCCTGAGATCATGATCTGAGCTGAAATCAAGAGTCTGACACTTAATTGACTGAGCTACCCAGGCCCCCTATTTTACTTGATTTATTGCAATATTCTCTTTACTATAGAGATCTGGAACTGAACTCTCAATATCACCAACGTATGCCTGTATTTCCAAACCATCTATTCATTAAGAGACTATCTATGTATGTATCTAGATACATAAAGAACCATCAAAACTCAACATTAGGAAACCAAAGAATCCAGTTACAAAATGGGCAAAAAAATTGAAAATGAACAAAGAGGCTATCCAGATAAAAAAATAGCACCAGAGGAGCTCCTGGTTGGCTCAGTCAGTACAGCATGGGACTCTTGATCTTGGGATCGTGTGTCTGAGCCCCACATTGGGTGTAGAGCTTATTTTTTAAAAAATAGCATAAGAGAACTTTAACATCATTGGCCATTGTGGAAATGCAAATTAAAACCGCAATGAGCTATGTTTAGCTACACCTATCAGAATAGCTAACATAAGAATAGTGACAACACCAAACCTGACAAGAATGCAGAGAAACAAGTTCTTCCATATTTGGTGGGAGCGCCAAATAGTATCACCACTCTGGAAAACATTTTAGCAGCTTCATGTTCAACTAAAGGTGCAATTACCCTATGACCCAATGATAGAACGCATGGGCATCTATCCCAGAGAAATAAACATTTCTGTTCACACAAAAACCTTTACACAAATGTTCATTGCAGCTCTATATAAATAAGCCCGAAACTGAAATAGCCCAGAGGTCCCTCAATGGGAAAAATGGTTAAACAAATTGGTAGATCCACGGAATAACTTAGCAACAGACAGGAACACACTGCGGACACGCACCGCCAACTTGAATGAATAGACAATTATGCTGAGCGAAAAAAGTCAATTCTGCAAGGTTACATACTATATGACTCCATTTACATAACATTGAAAAAAGCGGCAACCTTAGAAATGGAGAGCAGACTAGCGGTTTCCAGGAGTTAGGGATGGGAGGGGTGCTCAGAGGGCGTTTGGTTTGGTTACAAAGTGTCAACATGAGGGATCCTTGTGGGGTGGGAACTGGTCAGTATCTTGACTATGATGGTGGACACATGAATCTACACATGATAAAAGTAGATAATACCTAATACACACAGAAATAGATTCAGGAGCACGAGTAAAACTAGGAAAATCTGAGTAAGATCAGTGGATTGTCAACATCAACCTGTGATGTTATCCTACAGTTCAGCAAAATATTACCAGTGGGGGGAAACTGGCTAAAAGTGTCAATGGTATCTCCATATTATTTTGTATAGGTGCACCACAATCTATTCTATAGACTGATTATTCCAATAAAAGTTTCAACAAAAAGAGGGGTGTTATTTCTATCCCTGATATTTTCCCTCTAGCAACTTATATCTTTTCTTAGAGAAACTTACGGAGAAGACTATTTCTCTCCCTTAAGTTAAAATTCACGGAAGCTGAGGAGAATGGTGCCAGTCAGAATTTGAGCTAGAATGTAGTACTAGAAAAGGAGGTTATCCTTCTATGGAGATCTTCCAATATCTGTGATTTCAGATCAAGGGTGCAAATTTAACCCCAGTAATATGTTTATAATATAAGCAGAAAAAGCTGTGGTTTTAGAAAAACTTTCTTTAAATTATTGTTTGTGCTGTTGTTCCAGGAAAGGAAAAGAATGATTCTCTAACCTCATGTTTTATTTTGTTTTAAAAACATATGCAATATACAGAAACATAAAAAATGAATTACCCAAAGAAAAAAGTACCAACATTTGTTTCAAAGTTCTTTGGGTTTCCTTCCCCAATTCCATATATTCCTCACCCTTCCCAGAATTAGGTATAATTATGAATTTAGTGCATCCAGTCATGTATTTTTAAATTTTAACATGCACACTTACAAAACATATATGATTATTTAAAAAATTACACGTGTAGCATACTCCATATTCTGCAGTTTTATTTTCCTGTACCAAACATTCTGTTTCAGATGTTGATTCTGTTGACATATGTGCAATCTAGCTCACTTTAACAGTTGTAGAGCATTTTATAATATGGACATGCCCTAACTTACTGTTCTTTTATTGAGGGTATATATTCGATCTCCAGTTTTTTCCTAATGCAAATGTAAACCAAGAACTTGGCCCGTGCAATGGGGCTTGCTTAAGAGCCAATCAAACCAAGTGTTGTTGTGTTTCATGACAACTGGTTCTAACTGACGCTGATTGGCAACTAGACGCTTGGAGCGACCTTGGTATGTCAGACCCTCAGTGACCTCTTTCCTGAGAATAAGAAAAACAAAAGTACCCTTATTCCTAGAAGTAATAAATAAATATCAGAACCAGTTTTAAATGTATTTATTTCATCAGTGATAGGCCTGTAGCCATGCTAACAAGCAAACATCAGAACTGGCTTTTAAAATCCCTCTGTTAAGTCAAAGGCAACTCGCTCCAGTGAAAACACCTCTGAAAGCCAAGCAGTCAGCGGGGGCCTCATGCTCCGAAAGGCAGCCAATCAGCATCAGACTCACCCCAGGAACTGAGCCTCTAAGACTGATGTCAAGCCACTCCCACCTCCATAACTAACCCAAAACATGCTCCTGAGACCGAGGCCAGCCTACTTAGGCATCATCACTGCCCAAAGTCAGCTTCCTCCATGACCTTACACACCAGATGGGCGGTTTGCTTTGCTTAATGACTGCGTGTCTGACAAGCCTGAGTGCCCCCTCTCTTAAGTAAGCGGGAAGTTCAGCTTAGTTTCAGACATTGGGTCATATTTTTCTTTTTCAACATTTACTACTGACATGTTTTAATCAAGTGGGCCTGGCTGTAGAGAATGTAAAATATTTAACTCTATCCCGAGTGCAAGCTCGAATCTGTAATTAGCATGTCTGTGGGCCCCCTCCCCACGCCCCTTCTCCCTGCAGAACTACTCCAGGAATTACTTGAATTCAGTGTCTTCTCTTTCCATGCAAGTAAACAAACTCTGTATTAGTCATTGCAGTGGTCATTAACCTTTTTACAAATGGAATTTCAGTGAACAGTCATTTCCATGTCTTCTTATCTAGATGCAGAAAAACATAGCTTTACTAGAAATTGCCAGACTGCTCTCCAAAATGGTGTTAATAATTAAAAGCCACACCGTTAAGAGTGTTGTTCTCACTAACACTTTGTGTCATCAGACTCTCAACTTTTGCAAATCTGATGACTATGTAATGTTAGCTTAATGTATCAATTTAAGGTCCTTGATTACTTAAGTGTGATTGAGAGCCTTTGGCTGTTTATTAGTCATTTGGCTTTTTTTCTTTGTGGATTGCCTGTTCTTAAACCATTTTTCTGTTGTATCATTTGTCATTTTCTTATGAATTTTATGAGTTCTTTATGAATCCCAGATATTAATCTTTTACCATATATGCTGTCTCTACTGTCTACCTTTTTTAAAAATGTATTTTTTTTAAGATTTTATTTAATTATTTGTCAGAGAGAGAGAGGGAGAGAGAGCAAGCACAGGCAGACAGAATGGCAGGCAGAGGCAGAGGGAGAAGCAGGCTCCCTGATGAGCAAGGAGCCCGACGTGGGACTCGATCCCAAGACGCTGGGATCATGACCCGAGCCGAAGGCAGCTGCCCAACCAACTGAGCCACCCAGGCGTCCCTAAAAATGTATTTTTAAGAGTAGCTTTCATGGGGCGCCTGGGTGGCTCAGTGGGTTGAGCCGCTGCCTTTGGCTCGGGTCATGATCTCAGGATCCTGGGATCGAGTCCCACATCGGGCTCTCTGCTCAGCAGGGAACCTGCTTCTCTCTCTCTCTCTCTCTCTCTCTCTCTGCCTACCTCTCTGTCTACTTGTGATCTCTCTCGGTCAAATAAATAAATAAATAAATCTTTAAAAAAAAAAAAAAAGAGTAGTTTTCATGTACAATGTGGGGCTTGAACTCATGGTCCTGAGATCGAGTCACATGCTCCGCCAACCAAGCCAGCCAGGTACTCCTATTTTTTAAATTATACTTGACAAGTTAAATTTTTATATGATCAATTCAGTCAAGTGTCTGTCTTTGTGATTTGTGGTTCTTCTTGTTTTAGAAACCCTTCCTTACTCTGGAGTAATAAAGTCATTCTGCTGTATTTTCTACTGATGGTTGTTTTCTCACATTTCGTTTTTAAAAATCAGTCTAGGGTTTATTTTTGAATAGGGCATAATATTTGGAGACCTGAGCTCATGTTTTTATATTGAAATACAATTTTCCTCCTAATGAACTGTAGCTACACACGATGCAAATGAATCTTACAAAGTTGACATTGAGCGAAAGGAGCAGGTCCCAGCCGTCGCGACAGAATTAGCTAATAGTTCGGACTTAGAAGTACGAAGCAATTATGAAATCAAAGGCATCATTTTGAGGCCCATATTCAATCTAAAATGGACTGTGACATGGTTACTTTAATAACACAATCCCTATGTATCCTAATACTTCAGTGTAGTGATGTTTTGCCATTTACAAAGCAATGTTCACAGGAAAATGACTGCATTTGAAAACTGTGCTTACAGTCGTGGCTCCCAAACCACAGACCAACGTCATCGCTGTCTTGTGGGAGCTTGTCAGAAGTGCAGGATCTGAGGCTTCAACCTAAACCCTGGAATTATTATGCGCATTGACGTTTGAGAAGCACTGGGCTGGGAGATTTACTTACTTCTATAGTGAAATAGCACTTTGGGGAGAGGCGGGAGTGGGGCAGAGGGAGAGAGAGACTCTTAAGCAGGCTCTACACCCAGTGCAGAGTCCCTCAGGGCTTGCTCTCATGACCCTGAGATCATGACCTGAGGCAAAATCAAGAGTTGAGTCTTAACCGATTGAGCCACCCAGGGGCCCCCGGGGAATTTATTTTTAAGAAGCTCCCCAGATGCTTCTAACAATGAACCAAACTTAGAGGAAACGGGCCTACAGTGTTTTCTTCTAGGAAGTTCAAATAGTTGGCACCAGAATCAGACCTAAAAATACAGAGAACATACTATTGGTTGCCAGAGGGGTGGGGGTGGGAAAATGGACAAAATGGGTGGAAGGGAGTGGGAGGTACAAGCCTCCAGTTATGGAATGAATCAGTCATGGGAATAGAAGGCACAGCATTGGGAATGTAGTCAATGATAGTGTAATAGCGTATGGTGACAGATGGTAGCTATACTTGTGGTGAACATGGCATGACACGTAGACTTGTTGAATCACTATGTTGTATATCTGAAACTAATGTTACATTGTGTGTCAACTATACTCAAATTAAAAAAAAAAAACTTTCTTAAAACCCCAAATAGTTGACACACATTCTGTCAATTTTAATCTCCAAAGTAGTTTCTTTTGCCAACTTCTCTCTCCTGTAGAAAATAGAGTCACCATATGTACATGCCCACAAAGTTGGATGCTCAGTTGGCATGTGATGGGCTGTCTGTGGTCTCATATTGCAGGTTAGCTCTCATGGTCTTGGTGGAACACGTACCTCTAACTGGGATATATATAGGGAAATCAGCTTATTTACCAATTAGCCCACACCTAAAATTCTTTAACTGTTCCAGATTAGTTAGAATGCCTCTTGGTCCAATATTTATAGGGTAGATTTCATGGATATAATATTCTGGAAATTAGTAATAAATCTACAAAATCTGAAAACTCTATCAAGTCCTAAGGTGTTGCCTAAAGACCCACTTCTTTAAACAGAAAAAATGTTTCATGAATGCTCTCTCAAGAATATCAGTTTTTTAAATTAATAAACGCCTTGAGGTTGGACTAAAGAGGAAGAAGAGACAGCTAGTGGGTGTCCTTTTGTTTGGGTTTGCTTATTCATTTTGATTCAGATCAATCTTGAACTAGACCCTCTCTGTCCTAATGTGTCACTCACTGCATTGGCCAATCATTAAATAATTGAACTTGGCCAACTCAGTATTACTAATTACTCTTTTGTCTAAAGAGAGCCCCATTTTCTTCCCATCACTCCCAGGGCTGCATGTCAAAGAACATCCCATTTAACCAATTTTCAGCTATCAGCTAGAATTGATTTGCTAAGATGGTGAAGCTAATGATATGTTGTAGTTGGTGACTTACTGCCCATAGGAGCTAGCTCTTGTTTGAGAAAGAGGGAATGGAAATGTGCTCTCTGGGTTGTCATTTGTGCCAAATCCCTATCACACTATTTAGTGACTGGGTCTTAGGAAAGAAACATTGAATAAAAACTCGTAGTGAAACTGAAAAACGAACATTAGGTAATTAGAGAAGCGTTTTATTCTTATTTTTCCTCGTAGGATTTTGCTAACCAACTGCAAATACAGGCTTGTTTTTCCCCATACCTGACGTGTTCCTTAACCTATTTCCTTTGTGTCTGCCTAGTTTCTCTTGTGCCCTACCACCATTTCATTTTTGAATAAAAAGTTTGAATAATTGTGCCCTACCACCATTTCATTTTTGAATAAAAAGTTTGAATAAAAAGTTGTAATGAGTTAGGGGGAAAAAAGCAAGCATTTGGTATTACCATTTTTAATGTTTGTGTCTCCTCACTTCTTTTGATGAAGTAGAGGAAAGTCAGATTTACAGGTTTGAAATGAAAGCTTCAGCATTTTGAGCACAGAAGCGTAAAGACAAGCTCAGGGCATAGGAATACAAAAAGAGTACAGAAATATTGCTATGAATTGAGCCATGCCTGGTCTGCGTGAAAAAGTAGCTTCCTCCTCATTGTTTATATAGAAGTCTACAGGAAATGAAGTGAGTGGGTGCATGGCTTAGTTTGACGACTGAAATACATCATTTGGCAGTTAATAATATATTATTATTTTTATTGCCGTCAAAATGATCTTATTCCATCTCCCCTCTTAGAAAGTGTAACAGGATAGGAAATGATCAATATTTGCGTAACATGAAAGCTCTATGGACAAAATGCGGCCATGGTCTTTTGACTTGTCTTTTACTGGATTATTCTTCACTCTTCGTTTTTTAAAGATTTATTTATATGAGGGGCGCCTGGGTGTCTCAGTGGGTTAAAGCCTCTGCCTTTGGCTTGGGTCGTGATCCCAGGGTCCTGGAATCAAGCCCCGCATCGGGCTCTTTGCTCAGCAGGGATCCTGCTTCCTCCTCTCTATCTGCCTATCTCCTCTGCCTACTTGTGATCTCTGTCTGTCAAATAAATAAATAAAAATTAAAAAAAGAGATTTATTTATATGAGAGAGAGAGAGAGAGAACATGAGTGAGAAGGAGGGGGAGAGAGGCTCTTAAGCAGACTCCATGCTAAGTGTGGAGCCTGACACAGGGCTTGATTCCAGGACCCTGAGATCATGACCTGACCAAAACCAAGAGTCAGATGCTCAACTGACTGAGCCACCCAGGTGCCCCTATCATGTATTTCTACCAAAATTATTTTCCTTATCAGTCAGAAAACTCAACTGTAGAAGTTAGTTTTGGTTTTTCAAGCAGCCATCCACTCAAGGGTCCTGGGATTCTCTTCACTTCCGCTTTCTGGTCCTAGGGCTAGAATGTTTCTAGTCTGTTTCATTTTTAGATCTAAGAAGAGCCCCTGTGTCGTTCCTGGTCTCTTGGAACAAATGTCTGTAATAGTCAGAGTGTGCCCCTTGTCTCTACAGCAACCTTCTCCTTTTAGTAGAATCTTTTCTTAACATCTGTCTGGCAGATCTGTAACGTGAAGGGTGGGACTAGAGGAGGTGACGCTGTCTTGTGAAGTGGTCACCAAGGCTGAATTCCCGAGTGGCCCTTGGCTTTGGAGTCTCATGGATTTGGGGGACACACCCTTGTGACTGCCTTTGGGCAAATGACTCCACGGAGAGGTTTTCAGTATCTGAATTCTTTGTGTATCACGTACAAAGAGAGGCATTCCAGGTCTTCAGCCACAACTAGCACTTCTAGGCCCATCCGTGGAGAGGCCATGCGCGAAAGAAATGAGCCAGTGATGCCCTTTCTGTTTCTTCATGGCAGGTGGAGACATGTTAGCTCAAAAGCTTACTGGTGCCAAACTCAAATTTTGACACACCCAGTTGTTTAAAAATAACCCAAAGGAACAGATTTTCAGCTGTTCAGTGTCTTCCTGCTTTGCATATACCTGTGAAACCTCATCAAGCATCTGCTGGCCATTAGCAAGATAGAGCCCCCAAGCTGCTACTGTCCTTTGACCCAGAGACTCCCCGCGGTCCTGCTGAGGGAGCTGGGGAGCCAGAAAGTCCTTCTTAAAGAATGGACCTTTAAGCTGAGGTCTGAGTGATGGGGAGGAATTAACCAGGTTCAACGGAAAGGAAATAGTCCAGACAGAAAACTGTTTTATGCAAAGGGTGTGAGTGGAGCAGGGGCATGACTTCTCTGTCTGCAAGGCAAAGCATGAATAGAGAATGTGTGAGAAGTCAAGGCCAGTGGGATGGCTGGATTGCACAGGATCTTAACAACAGGTGAGGGATTCCGTGGGTGCCTGTGCGCATGCGTGTGTGTGTGCATGTGTGTGCGTGTGTGTGTAGTTTGCACTTTGATATGAAGAAGAGGTAGCAGCATGAAGCTGTCACCTCCAGAGTCTCTGCCTGGTGTCCCAGAATCCTGGGAGTTTAATCCAACTAATTTTGGAGAGGTCATCCACATTTGAACACAGGGAGACATAGCAGGTCCTTTGGTCAAATCCCACAAAACCAAGTAGAACCAAAGTTACAAATTCATGACCTACAGGGCCCAGCTACCTCTGATGTATTTTATTGAGCTGTAAAATATTTTAAAAATAAGTTCTAATGAGCTTGCCATTATTTAAGAATAAGGGGTATTTCTTTTTTTTTTTTTTTTAAGATTTTATTTATTTATTTGAGAGAGAGAGTGACCACATGAGAGGGGAGAAGGTCAGAGGGAGAAGCAGACTCCCTGTAGAGCTGGGAGCCCGATCCCAGGACTCCAGGATCATGACCTGAGCCGAAGGCAGTTGCTTAACCAACTGAGCCACCCAGGCGCCCCTTGAATAGATGATATTTCTTGTAAAATAGGAGTATTTGGCTTCCTTTGAAAAAGTAGAGATACACAACACTAATATCACCCTCTAACAGAAACACAGTTTGCTGGAGACAATTAACGACAGCCACCTGCTGACTTTCTCTCTCCAGCCTCTCCTCCTCCCCCGGTGCCCTTCTCATGCCATCTGCGTGCCTCCAGGCATTCGAACTTAAGATATTAGAATTGGAGGATGGAATCATCTCCTTGTGTTGGGGACAGGGACTGCGGCCATTTGCTGCCATGCTCTTGGTGTCTGACACAGTCCTTGGTGCGTGATAGATACTCATTAAAATGTATTAAATCCACGAAGGGAGCTAAAATGGACCACAGGAGGCATCTCTGTCTCTCACGAGCGTTGGCTGAAGGTCAAACTTTTGGGGTGGTCAGACTCGTATGTAGAGCTGTTCAGTTGGGACCCGAAATTACCAATGCCCCGTCTTGGCATTAAGAAAATCCTAGAAGGATTGAACAAACCGAAGGCTTTGGTGTTGTAGTCAATTTACCTGTATTTCGGAAAGAAATCTGACGGTGTTGCTGGCAAGTTGCCTATGTGAATAGGGAAACAGAAGATATTACGCACAGTAAGAAGTTTAAACAGGTTGCTTGTTGAACCAGGGTGGAATTACCAAAAAAAAAAAAAAAAACAAAAAAAAATTAAGAGCTAGCATCAGCACATTTTTCCCCTGAGGAGGCAGCATTATTTGAAGCACTTAAATACACAGAACCTAATACTAAAGTGTAAATTATACGAGGCAGAGTGAGCATATGTTGTCTTCTCAAAGACTATTTTTCCTCTTATGTTTACATGAATTTCATATCCCACTTCAAAGCTAAAAATACATTCCTTTCCACAATGGATTGACTTAATATTTTATTTTAATTGTAAAATGTGCTCATACAGTTCAAAAAAATCTAAAGAAAAAATTAAAATGAGCATAGAAACCCTCAGCCTAATGTAGTTGCTAAGAGCCCAGACTGGTATCGAATTTCCTGGGTTCAAATCTGAGTGTGTGGCTTTATGTGCATCACTGCACCCACCTGTGCCTCAGTAATGTCACCTGTAGAATGAGGATTGTGCTGCCTCTTACAGAGGGTTGTTGGGAAGATTATAGGAGTTAGTATTTAAAAAGTACTTATCAAATAGCGTCTGCCACATAATGAATGACATGTTTTGTTAAATAAATGGGATACTCGGAAAAATAACAGTTACAATTTTTTTGCTTATATAATTCCAGACTTTTCTATGTACACAGTTTATACCAACACATTTTTAAATGAATAGGTTTATTTCCAAATAAGATTTTCTCACCTGCGTGTTTTGGTGAGTTTAACACAAAAAGATTTTTCATCATGGTAATTTTATAATAATTTCAAAACATAGTTTAGGATTTTTTTATGTTATGAAATATTTCATTAGAGAGTTTTTAAAATGCATATATAAAGAATAAACTAATAATGTCACAAAGTTCAGAATTTTTCCAATAGATGTCTTACTCATATTTGGTAAGGTTTATTCCAAATTACCTTTATGTTGCCATTATAGAGAGTGCACTAAGAATTACATTTTCTAACTGATTATTCATATGATCTAGAAGTGCAATATATTTTAAAAAACATTTTATTTACCTATCTGACAGAGGGAGAGCACACAACCAGGGGGAGCAGCAGGTAGAGGGAGAGGGTGAAACAGGTTCCCCGCTGAGCAGGGAACCCGACTCGGGCTCAGTCCCAGGACCCTGAGATCATGACCTGAGCTGAAGGCAGATGCTGAACCGATTAAACCACCTAGACATCCCAGGCAAAAAAAGTTTGATACCATTTTATTGTTTAGACCTGTGTAATAGGCCTATACAGAAAAACAGGTAGTCCTAATGTTAGAAATAACTACTATTTTAAACCACGTTATTACATTTATCCGTCATTAATGGGTCTCAGGTTGCTGGCAATGTTGTGCCCCTAAGAAAAGTGTGCAGCACACAGATGCCCCTGAAGTCAAAGGGCAGGTATTAAATCAGTAAGAAATTCAACTCAGGTGGACTCCGCCTACTTAGGCATAATATCCAAGAAGTTTATGAGCTCTTCTTATACTTGCAAATTATACAACGACAACAAAACCTGGCTTGTCTTTTTTTTTTTTTTTTTTCTTTTTACAGAGATGAAAAGTAAGTTGAGTTGAAAATACTTAGAGACCAGTATGGTGAGGTCAGCTATGCTGTGGAGAAATGCTGGGCTAAAAATCAACAAAACACAAAATAAGACAAAACAGAATACATTTCTTAAAAGATTTTTTTTATTTATTTGAGATAGAAAGAGAGCATGAGCCAGGAGGAGGGGCAGAAGGAGAGAGAGAAGCAGGCTCCCTGCTGAGCAAGGGGCCCCATGTGGGTGGGACTAAGTCCCAGGACCCTGAGATCATGACCTGAGCTGAAGGCAGAAGCTTAACTGACTGAGCCACCCAGGAACCCCAAAACATGAAAATTTTTTAAATGTTTATTAATTTGAGGGCCCCTGGGTAGCTCAGTTGAACGACTGCCTTCAGCTCAGGTTGTGATCCTGGAGTCCTGGGATTGGGTTCCACATTGAGCTCCCTGCTCAGCAGGGGGTCTGCTTCTCCCTCTGATCTTCCCCCTCTCATGCTCGCTCGCTCTCATTCTCTCTCTCTTCCTCAAATAAATAAAATCTTTTTTAAAAAGTAAAAAAAAAAAAAAAAGATTTATTTATTTGAGAGAGGGGAGGGAGGGGCAGAGGGAGAGAGTCTTGAGCAGACTCCCACTGGGCATGCAACCTGACAGAGGGCTCGATCTCACAACCGAGATTCCAACACAACCTTCTGTGCCACCCAGGCGGTCCAAAACATGATAATTTTTAATGCATTGCTGGGTTAATGAGAAATTAAAGAAGTCTCTGAAGTTCTCTTCTCCCACCAAAAAAATTAGCCAGAAAAAGAAGGAATAAACAGTAAACAGACAGAAATGGTGGAGTTTTTTGTTTGTTTTGTTTTTTATTGAAGTATAGTTGACATGCGATGTTCCATTAGTACAACATAAATGGTGGAGTTTTTGAGGGCACTTCTCAGTATTAGCCCTCTGATTGGTCCAGCAGCAAAATAGGAGAGCTTGGCCAGAGTCCCATGTAATCCTGGGACCATTGAAATCGTCATAGGTCAGTGGTGTCCCCTGGAGCCTGTGCAGAAAAAAACACAAATCCTTCTGGAGAGAACACTTCCAAGATGCCTGTAGATAAAGTTCAACCAAATATTAGCTTGCAATCATTCACTGACAAATACACAAGGACACAGAGTAAGCAGAACACAAAACATTCCGATCCCAAAGATTTGGGGGGATACCAGAACTAACAAATAGGGAATGCAAAATAATGATGGCTAAAACCCTTCAAAAAATAAAAGACAGGATTATAAAAATAAGAAACAAATGCCTTTAAAAATGACCAGGCAGACTGGAAAAAATAAGCAAAATAAAAATATAGGTATTGAAATAACTCAATTAGATGAGACACAGCTGAAGAACTTGTGGAACAGAAGACAGCTCTGAAGAACTTGCTCAGAATACAGGAAGGAGTGAAAAAGAAATAAAAAATATAAAATAGGGGCAAGAGCTATAGAAGACAGAGGGGTAGTATCTATGAAAGGGTTAGTTAATATCCCAAAGGAGAAAATGGCAGAGATAATGGAGACCATGTCTGAAGAGGTAATAGCTGACCATTTTCCGCAATGTTTTCTTGGAAGAACAAATAAACCATAATTTCTAGTGAAACAGCAAAGACGAAGAGAAGAGCATAGGAACAGACAGCGAGAAAGGACAGATATGACCTAAATACAAGTGTGAGTAGATGACTCAAGAGTCGTGTACAGCAATAGAGGGTCCCATGGAAAGCAGATTCACCTCTCGTCCACTAAGAAAAGAGAACTATCAACCTACAGTTGTGTGCCCAGAAGGATCTCCTTGGGGGTGAAAAAAAGACACTTTCAAAAAAAGAAAGGGGTGTTGGCTTTACCCAAAACAAAAACCTTCTTAAGAAGAACAGGTAGGGTATGAGAATTAAAAGGTTTTAAAGTCCTTGTTCTGAAGGTGTGAGATATTTTGTTTCATTAAGGAAATTACAGTAAAAAAAATTTCTTAGAGAAAACCATTAAAATAGTAAGAGTAAATGGGAAAAATAGAAACCTACTGAGCTTCCCATGCTCTTTCTCTAGCATGGGAAGCAATTTCCCCTTCCCAAAAAGAAACCGTTGTATTTCTGTGATTTCCAATTTTTTCCTCTTTAATCCCACAAAGAGAAAGGGACAAAAATTTTAAAAATGAAAGGCCAACCCTTCTTTAATAAAGCCAAGAGAAGGGCACCTGGGTGGCTCAGTTGGTATAGCATCTGACCCTTGATTTAGGCTCAGGTCATGATCTCAGAGTCATGAGATTGAACCCTGCTGATGTCGGGCTTTGCACTGAGCATCAAGTCTGCTAAGATTCTCTCTCTCTGTCTCCCTCTGCCCCACTCTGCCCCTCCCTGCCACTCATACCCATGTGTGTTCTCTCTCCCTAAAAAAAAAAAAATAAAAATAAATAAGTCAGGAAATGTAGAGAGTTATGAGTGAGAGAATCATTATTTATACAAGGAAATTATTCATTTTATAGGAAAAAATAACCATAGGATTATTTCTATAACCCATGCCCTTCATATATTTTTACCTGAGATCTATTTTTTAAGAATTGTTCTGAAATGTAGACTGTGAAGAAAGTACATAAAGAATATATATGTAGAATTTAAAGACCAATAATAAAATGAACAGCATATGCCCAACAACCAAGCCAGAAAATGAATTATAATAACCTGGAAGCTTTCTGTGTGACTTTTCCAATCACATTATACAGTATATCTGCCAGAAGGAGTCACTTAGCTAAATTTTATTCCCCAGTTTTTCTTCACTATTGTTACTAGACATTTTTATATCCTTACATAATATGCTGATTAATTCTGACTGTATTATGGAATTGGAATCATACCTATGCATTCTTCTACGGCTGCTTAAAATTATTTTTAAAAATTTTATCGATGTTAATTTCTGGAGCTGTAGATCATTCATTTTCATTGCTATATATTATTCAGTTTGCAGAGGTAGTAGAAGTGACTTAATTCAACCTACAGTTGATGAACATTTGGATTGATTCCCAATTTTTTTTTTTTGCTGCAAATAATTCTCCTAAAAATACTTGTACATGTTTTCCTAATGAATATGTGCCAGTATTTTTCTTTCTCTTTACTTCTTTTTTTAAAAAGTTTTCTGATATATGTGAAATGGTTTTGTTGTAGAATATGCACACATTCACCTCAGTGTTTTTATGTCTTACTGAAGCTACATGTCACTGTTCAGTGTGGTGGGGTTCTTTGTGTTGTCTTTATTCCAGAACTTTCACCTAGTGGAAAGTTACTAACATCCTGGAAGGTAGAAGAAAGGTGGAAAACTGTGCTTTACCTCTTAAATTCTAGTATCTAAAAATAATACCTATTACTTCCTCTCACATTCATTTCAGTGGCTTAAAGCAGGTTATGTGGTCATACCTGGTTTCATGGGAGCAGGGAGGTACAGTCCTCCTTAAAACTGAAAATATGGGTCAGGAGCTCTAAAATCCGCCATAGTCCACCATCCTGGACACCAACTGTTTGGTTCATTCTCCTTCACCAGGCAGAGCCCAGAAATGCTTTTCTCAAGGAAGTCAGTACAGAAGCCCTATCCAGTCATGGCATTGAGCTCGGAGTTCATGACCTCCAGGGGATGGGCAACAGTACTTAAATGAGAGGTTTCCAGGGTGGGGTGGGTGGTTTTATGATTGAGTTGTCACCCTAAAAAGATGGGTTGAAGTCCTCAGCACTGGTGCTGCTAAATGTGAACTTTTTGGAATCGGGGTCTTTGCAGATGTAATCAATTTAAGGTGAGGGGGTTACTGGTTGAAGTGGGGGGACTCTAGTCCCATGTGACTGGAGTCCTTGTAACAAAAGGAGAGATGAGAGGAGAACTTTTTGTGAGAAAAGAAGTCGAGGTTAAAGTGTTTAGCTGCTGCCAGTCAAGGAAAGTTCTGGATTCCTGGCAAACCACCAGAAGTTAGAAAGAGACGAGGAAGGAGTTCCCCCGACAGGTCTTGGAAGGAGCATGGGTTTGCTGCCACCCTGGTTTCAGCATCTAGTATCCAACTGGGAGACAGTTTCGGTCACCACGTGGTATTCTGTTGCGGCCCCCCGGGGAAATGAACGCAGATGCATCATAAACATCTGTCTTTCCATCAGGTCCAGTGTAATTCCTCTTGAATTGAAAAACCTAAAAGGATGTGTTTTTGGTCCCCCCTTCCTCCCACACACCTGATTTAGGGATCTGAGACAGGACCATGGCAGGTGCGTGTGTCTGCATGAGGGGCAAAGAGGATCTGAGTGTGTGTCCGGAGGAGTAGAACGTGAAGGAAGTCACTACCTGTCCTTCCACTGTCTCTTTGAGGTCAGACACAGCCATGTATGTAACTGGCTCAAGGGGACGGGTTTGGGTGGATGTGATGGGCTATTCGTTATTGACCTAAGACTTGCCAGCCACAGTGAAACATTTTCTGAGATGAGCCCTCCATCGGGCTGATGATCGGAGCTCCTTCATCCCCACACTGGAAATGCAGCTGCTTTAAGCCACAAAGACCCCCCTTTGTTTGTCAGCCCAGAATAATCTCGCTGATCCTCCTGGCAGACAAAGCAGACAACTCAGCAGTCTCTTCTTGAGAATATTACATTGTATTACAATAAGGTAAAAGAAATAAACACTGGAATTTAATTTCTAATGTTCCACAAATCCTTCATTCTTCAGACTGAGAGAGATCTCTGAGCGTAGTGACTCCCCACCCGACTTCCCGTGCCTGCTTCGGGCTCTAGTCCTCCTCGCACCGCCCACACTTACTCATACATTGATCGAATGGCAACTCCTTATCAGGCAGTGACAACGAGAGAGAAAAAAGACATGTTCCTCGCATGACATTATTCATGGTCTAAAGACGTATTCAAGGAGGTCAGCTCCTTCGGTCATGGCAGCGTGAGAATTTCGACACAAAACTTTCTACCGTCTAGTGCCACGAGGAGTCTGGGTCATCCTGCTGTGAGCTGCCTTTGGGGGCAGAATCCCCAAGCGAGAAGTCTCTGCGAGGTACAGGTGGCCGGGGGCTTACGGTGGAAAACAAGGGACAGGTCACAGCATGATTCATGCTGTGGAGAGAGAGTCTGTGGAGAACCTGTGTCAGATAGAAAAGTCAGCTGTGACAATCCAGAAATCAAAAGGTCTGAGTGTTGGAGGCGGGCAGAAACAGGATGAGAGAAGAGCAGGGGGCACGTCTGGAATCTCTGAGATGGAGAGGGAGGCTCTGCTCTGGGGCAGGCCAGACACCCGCAGACCACGGTGGGCTCCGCTCTTTCACTGGCAGGCAGTGGCATTTGAACTGCTGGTGGCCCGAGGCTCCCAACAATCAAGCCCGCGGGATTCAGCACCCGATGGATAAGGAATGTCAGTAGTGATTTGGGGCAGAGGGAAGTGAGATGGAATGTTCCCTCGCACCAAGAACGGGGGAGCAGGGGCTCCAGACCATTGCACAGACCTTCATCCCCATGCCTGGAGAGCTTGCCTTGGATGCCGGAGACAACAGGATGCCAGTGGAGTTGTAAAGAGGCCGCACTGTGACCTGTGGTGGTTTTGGACGGGGAGCTCTGTAGCATACTGCGAATGAGCTGGCGTCAGGCGAGTCCCATAGCAGGACAGGTGGACAGAATAAGCCTGCCTTGGTCCCAGCAGGACACAATGAGAGGTTGGATCAAGGCAGTGACAACAGGGATGTGGAGGAGAGAGGCCAGAAAATAAAGACATTGCCAAGCCTGAAGACTGGGATTGCAGGGGTAAGGAAGACGGGCGAGTCATAAGGACCAGGACTTCAAACCATGCTGACGCACCCCGGTGGGCCGAGGGTACCTCAGCTCCATCCACCCCAGTGAACCGGCTGTGACGGACACCAGGACAACCTTCCCCGCACTCCCTCCCCTGCCGAGTTTACTTTGAAAAGGAAGGGTTAACTAGAAATCTAAAGTTCTTCCTGATTGAAAATTCCATTATTCTAAGCTCCCGCTACCCCATTCATAATACTGTGTTCTAAAACCAGTGATACATGAAATGGCTGAGATTTTTCTCTAAAGTAAACTTAGAAAAATACATTGTGCATGGCCTTGAGCACCCTAAGGGTCCAACATATATTGAGAATGAGATGAGCCGCTCACTGAGGGAGATGACTGGGCTTTGGAATTTGACCTTGAAACAGTCCCTCATAAACAGACCCAGAGGGAGGAGGCGAGGGGAGCTCAGAGATAAGTCAGGGAATTTGAATTGAGCAAGATAATTAAAAATTGAGAACAGTTTCCTAGCTTGCTATATTTGTTACAAGCTTATGAGTTATAGAAATATTGAACTTCAGTTTTTGAGTGAAACATGTAATGAAACCGATCGATTTTTAGGCTGTGTGGCCATTCATATCTTTTTAATCATTAAGAACACTTCTGGAAGGTTTTCGTTTCTTTGTAGTGGATCGTTTATAAGATCTGTGGATAAAACCTCCATTATCTGAGGTACGTTCCATAGTACAGTACAGTGAAAATGGTCACAAACCACACATTTAATGGGAATGATTAGCAATGAAAAATGCAACCATTTCCCTCTGCATTGCCAGCAGACCTCCTGATGAATGTTTTATGTTAATGTGCAAATGTTCTTTTTGGTCTGCCTGACTTTGGTGAAGCAGCTTGAAAATATTTCATCCCACATTTCAAATACTTTGTTCCAAAGATATGGAATAATAAAATGTGCTTCCCAGCATCTTGAATAATAAATCCATTTATTCATGAGGCAACTAATTTTGTAAACTTCATGTAATTGAGGTTTTTCTGATCTGATGTAAGATTTTCCAAGAAAGAGGAAGAATGTAGAGTAAATAAGAATCCTTTTTATTTTTCTGTCATAGTAAACCCAAAGATGCCACACACAGACTCTTAGAACTGAAAAATGGGCTGTCTCGCTCAGAGCCATCCACCTTATGCTTTCATATCCTTAAAATCAACAATGGGCTTATGTCTGTGATGGAAGACAAAGCATAGTGACTTGCAGAGAAATTAGCATTTGATTGACCTTCTGCTGTGGAAGAACACAACTGAAATCTTCGGCGCTTTGACACAGCCTGAAAGGATGCAAAAGAAGGAGGTAAAAATTGTGGGGTGCATCTCCCGTCGCTCTGCAAGGAGGCAGTGAGAGAACCGGTTATTGCTGTCAGAGAGGTCACCCAGGTAGGGGCTAACCGCCATTTTGATTTGGCCTGGAGTCTGGTTGGGGTGCATAGAAGGTGGTGGCAGGTAGAACTGGACGTGGGATTTTGGTTGTTGGTAAAAAGTGAGGGAAATGAGAAGAGTATTTCTATTAAATCATTCAGTTATTCAGCCAAGCAGCCATTCATTCAATAAATATTTGTTGACATGTAGTATGTTCTGGGCACTGCTGGGAAGAGAGTAGTGAACAATACAGACAGAAACTCTTGCCTTCAAGGAGCTTATATTATAGCGAAGGATGCCAGATAATAAACAAACAAGCAAGCAAAAGATCTAGCATGTCAGAATGTGGTAAGTGTTACAGAGAAGTACAAAGCAGGAAAGGAAGATGTGTTGCTGGGGATCCAGGGGCTATTTTAAATAGTCACAGGGGAAGGTCTTGGAGACCTTGGAGACCCAGTCAGCTGGGAACAGGGGATAGATACTCAAGGGCAAGAGCCTTTCAAGTAGAGGACCAATAGCATGAGCAAAGGCCCTGGGGCAGGAGGATTCTGGCTCATTCATGGAAGCAGATGGTTGGAGGGAAGTGGGCCCAGAAGAGAAGTCTCCAAGATGGCACACAAGTTGGGGCTATCCAGAACATGTGGTACCTTGCGGATTCTTGTTCTGCCAGAGATAGAAGCCACCGCAGAGCATTAAGCTGAAGGGCAGTGTTATCTGTTGTGGATTTAAATAATCATTCTGGCTGCTCTGTGGAGAATAGATGGGGGGGGGGGGGGCAGGGTGAAAGCAAGGAGCCAGAGATGCAGATCTTAAGATGCAGAATGAAGATGCTTGAGCCTTGGACAAAGGAGCAGAGATAAGCGGCTGTTGTATTGGGAGGAGATTCTGACAGTAGGACAGTGGGGCCTCCTGATAGATTGGATACACAGTTCAAGAGAAAGAAGCGTCAGAAATGATGAAAATAGGGGCGCCTGGGTGGCTCAGTCCGTTAAGCGTCTGCCTTCAGCTCAGGTCATGATCCTGGGTCCTGGATCGAGTCCCACATCAGGCTCCCTGCTCAGCGGAGAGTCTGCTTCTCCCTCTCCCTCTGCCTGATGCTCTCCCTGCACCTGGTCTCTCTCTCTCTCTGTCAAATAAATAAGTAAAATCTTTAAAAAAGAAAAAAAGAAATGATGAAAATGACCATCTGAACACCTAGCAGGATGACACTGGAGACTGGGAGCCTGAAGACCGTGCAGGGGACATGTTAGGAGTTTCTGTCTGAAGCTGTTTGATTGGAAATGTTTCAAAGTGTGGAGGGGAAAACAAAGCGTGCACTCCCTCGGATTTTAATATGTAATTGTCCAAGAAAACAAACGTGTGATAAAAGTTTGTACAATAAAAAGGAATGACGACCACAAAATTTAAGGTGGTGGCTTCTCCATCTGGGGAAGAAGGGGCAGAGTGTTGGCATCCAGAAGGAATCACAGGTCGATGGTCATGACATTGGTGATGTTGCACATTTTTAAGTGGACGAGAATGTTCGCTGCTATTGATTTCATTATGTTTTGTAACTTACATATATCCTGTTGTATCAGTCAGATGTTCCATGATAAAAAACATTCAAACAGAATGAGAGGAATTAGGAACAGGGATTGCAGACAATTGTTTTGAGGACTGTTTCTGTGAAGAGGGGCAGAGAAACTGGGTTAAGGGGAGTAAAGAGGGGCTATTTTATAAATCGAATAATAATAATAAAGGGCTGTGTGCTGCTGGGATGTTCCGGTTGGAGGGGCCCCTCGGTGGCGCAGGGGGAAGGTGGCTGCAGACTCGTCCTTGAGCAGGAGAGACGATAGGCAGGGTCCCGCCCGTCGCCCGTCCATTGATGGAGTTCCTTTTATATTTTAGATATAAATCCACTATTGGTTTCAGATATGGACGATGCCATCTCCTGGTCTGTCAACTGTCCTTAGCATTCTTCATTGAACAGAAATTCCTATTTTGATGGTTTAATTTCAGTTAGCCAAAACATAGTCCGTCATTCATTTCAGATGTCATGTTCACGGATTTGTCAGTTGCAAGCAACACCCGGGGCTCATCACATCCCGTGCCTGCCTTACTCAGTGTCCGCTGAGTCCTTTCTGCGTGCTTGTCTGCTTTAAGACGGGCACACGAGCCAGCTGACTGGAAGTTCTGCCTCTGCAGGAGGACTGCCTGCTTGCAGGCCCCTTGTGGGGTGGTCCAGTGGTCCGGTGGTCGGTGTCTCATGGTCTCTTCACCTCAGGGGTCAGACTCCACTCATATCCTGTCTGGAGGTTGTCACTGAGCTGCTGGCTTGTTAGAAAGGGTGAAGGAGGGCTCGGGTAGGGGTGGGGAGGGGTAGTATTGAGGGAGGTTTTCGGACTAGAATATGCAACTTTTTTACACAAGCCCTCTGGTTTTGGGGGGCACCCCCCAACTTACACCATGCCTGCATGTCCGTAAGCCCAGAGACTCTCAGTTTACACTAGAGAACAAACATCCAAGTCTTCTTTCTGGGTTCGGGGAGGGGCACCAGGCTGACTAATCAGAGTTGGGGGGAATGTATGTGGTTCTAGATTTTGAGAGACCTGGGCTCAGTCCCCTTCTTGTAGCACCTTCATCCTCAGAAGCTCTGAAGAGAAAAGGGAGTAAATCTGTGGCTTCTTAGCTTGCTGTTCTTCAGGCTAGAATTCAGCTTCCCTGTGATTTCAAAGTCACCGTTTATTTATTTCCCTCCTTCTAAAGTCTGGGAGTACTCATTTCTTCTTTTCTACATCTTTCTGTGGGGCTGGAGGCTTCCAGTTCCCTGCTATCTTGGGGAAAAGCCGTTTCTGCTTCCCTCAAAGACAAGGCCTCCAGGCTGAGGCTTCTCTAGCCTTCCCAGCTGGCCCCCGAGCTATCAGGCACTTCTGGGAAATGCCACCGGATTTAAAGGAATTCCACTCACCCATCTATGATGACAAACAGAACAAAACAGCTCATGTCCCAGAGGTGGGCCAGGCACAGGGTCTGCACTCCCTTCCTGACAACTTCCCTACCCCCATCTCCTTCTTGGCCCCATGCAAGAGCTCTCCCTCAATGCAAATGGAGCAGACACCTCTCTGGATTGAGCCTGGCTAGAGGTGGAGAATGTGATCACCTCCGTGAGCTTTTCTCCAAGCTCATGGACTCTCTAAAATCTAGAGCCCACTTTGCAGCAAGGAGCTGTGAGACACATACGCCTTTTGTAGAACTCTCCAGCGCATGCAGCTGGTCGGAGAGCGAGGGCCTTTGTCTCCGGCACGAATGATTGCACCTTGCATTCCAGCTGGAACCAGGGGGCCATGTGTTCCCTGCTTCCTTCTGAGAGGGCGGAAGCGCCGTAATTAGGTCTCCGCTAAGAGGAAGGCCCTTCTCCTTGACCTTGTGCCAATGGTCTAGCCTGGTCCTGCCTTGGACTATAACATGATTTCCAGATTTGTCTTATTTTTCTATCAAAATGTTTTGCAACAGAAAAACACATTTAAATCCCACTCCAGCCCCAGTTTGCAGCTACATAAGGGAGGAACAGAGATGTCCAGCATGCTCGCTGGAACTCCATATCAGAGATACATGCTGGCACGGAGTTCAAGCCATTTGCCTTGGCTGATCCCCTCTCCCCCCAGAGGCCCTAGTTTTTCTAGGAAGGTCGCGGGAGAGTGCAGATAATTTTCCAAATGCTCTAATCGTTTCTTAGAATTTTCCATGTTTGCTTATTAAAGTTGCTGACCTGAAGTCATGGTGATGGATTTCCAGAATATTTTTAAAATTAAAACATGAAAAAGTTAAAAAAAAGAAAAAGGCACCGAACATTTTGTTGGCAAGGCTGAACGCGAATGGGCTCAAAAGTTAGAGTATAATCTTTCACGAAAGGAGGATTTGGATGATGAATTAATAATGCACTAATGTTATTAAGTTCCTAGGCTGGAGATTGGATCCGTTGCGTGTGCACAGGGAAAGCTGGCTGAGGTGACTTAATCAATTACTTATGATCTCACACAGAATTCTGATTAGTACATTTTTTTCCAGAAGTCATAGCAAAACAAAACATTAAGGCACTCTATCAAGATGCCTCACAAATTGCCAGGCACGGCACTGTCACTAAATCGTCCTAGGTTTGGATCATATTTCATAAAATGGGGAAGAGTGGTGGCAGCTGGGACAATGAAGGCCTACGGGGACCCACGGTCCTGGTTCTAATCACAGAATTCCCACTTCTGGTTTTTCTGAACTATTGTTTATTATGCGTTAGGTGTTTTGTTTTTGTTTTTGTGGTGCTCTTTGAAGCTGAGGTTCTTTTATATTCCTGAAGTTTTCAATTATCAGGACAAAATGGGATCTGATGTAATTGCCACCATGTGGTAGACTGAACTATTAGTCGCCTTTCCCCCTCCCCTGTAGTGTGGTTCTACCTTTACGACCTTGACCCCGTTGAGGGTGGAAATTTCTTCACTCTTGACTCTGGACTTGGCTATGTGATTTACTTTGGCCAAAGGAATGTTTCGGTTTGCACTCTTGCTTCTCTGTTGTTGTCATGGGAAGAACATGTCCCAGCTAGCCAAGTGGCCCAGAATGAGAGGCCCAGGGAATGGAGCTGTGCCATGAATCTATAAGAGTGAGCAGGAAGTAAATGCTTATTCTTATATGCCATTGAGTTCTGGGTACGTGTTACGTAGAATTATTGCAGGTATAACTGATCGATTGACTCAACATTTTATTTTATTTGCAAAACAAGAACAGCAAAGGACAAAAGTACTCATTATTATTACCATCATTTCATATTACTAAAAGCCAGAAACAACACAATTTAGAATAAAGAAATTTCCTTCAAACTGAAATATTTCCTTCAAACTGAAATATAACTCTACAAAACACATTAAAGGCATTTCATTTTCTTCATTTTTTTTAATGGGACCCATGAAAATTTCATCATTGGCTTGTAGCAGTCCAGGGAATAACTACAAGGATCCCTAACACAGAGAGAAGGATCTAGTCAGGGGTCCCCCAGAAGGTTTCCTGGTCTCCCCAACTCTGTATGAGTCAAAGTTCCTGCATATTTCTCTTCCAGCATAACTCAGGGTACCATGTTGCTATAGTGACTTTCATAAAAATCTCCTTCTTTAACTCTTCAAAAGGCAAGTGACACCCCTTGCATTAAAGTATGCTGTTTCTGAGAGGTGAGGACGAGCAGAAGTAGCCAGGTGAGGTCCTTCAAGAAGTGTCCCTAAATGGAGCAGGTGGTTTTGGTTGCCAACACCCAGTGTCTCTGACCCATGGACCTCAGTGAGAGCGGTCTTGTCGGCAGGCTTGGGCGGTGTGACGTGGGATTTGTTTTCTCCACCTTACTCGCCTTTCTTATTTTTAGCACCACTGTTCACAAAGGAAATAAAATCACCCAGAACACTGAACATTGAATTGCTGGTTGCAGAATATAAATTATAGCCCACGAGAAGGAATTTGGTTTTTCCTCTTGTTATAAAGCATGAAAGTAGTTATTCCCTCAGGAAATTGTGGTCAAGGGGTAACAAAACAAAGGAAATTCAAGTGGAAGACCTTCCAAGGACAGGTGGGAAGCTAACTGAGTCTGGACATGAGCGCAGCTCCAAGCCTACTGCTTCCCGCCAGACCCGATGCCCACCGCCTGTGAATTGAGCCAGGCGCCCCGGCGAATCCCCAGCTCCCTGGTGTACCAGGCGGGGATTACAGGCAGCTGGGGTCGGCTCTGCTCTGGTCATAGAATGGCTCTGCTCAGTCATCAGATTCTTCTGGCTCTTGTTTTGGGAATTAAAAATTAAAAGCAAACTATATATATCATATATATTTATTTATTCACATATATTGTATATTGTATATTATATATTATATATGTACACACATACAAATGAATGCATATAAAATGATAAAACCGAATAACAAATTATTCAGGGACATACATATGAAAAAATTATTTGTTTTCATCTGAAATTCAAATTTAACTGAGTATCCTGTATTTATCTGGCAGTTGATCTAGGAATGAAATGGATTGGCTGCCTTTGGGGTCTATAGGTTATTCATTGAGCTACAGGGGTTTGAAGAGGCGCGGTAAGATTCTCTCAACTGCGGGAAAAGCAGTAAAGACCGTTGGCAGAGATAAATTGCATGTGGCAAGCTTCTAAGCCTGTTCTGTTAAAGTCCTGAGTGCCCCTCGCCTGCTGGAGGTTGGGCAGCAAATAGCATTCTCACTCTGATGTGTGGAGGTAAACTCTCTTTGATTTCCCGTGTCCCCATTGACAAACGTTCATGGCTACCAAAGTAATTTGGCTAAACAGAAACTAGGAGCTGAATTTCTGTTTCTTATGCTCTGGGAATTGCCTTAAAGACCATTAACTATGTTGCGATGCGCGGAGGATCAGATCCCCGAATTCTAGGGGACCAATGTCAAGGTGACATCATCCTGGGGGGGTCTCCTAGGCAGATGAGATCTGGGGCTCCCTTTTACTCCTGTGATTTAAAACCAGCACAAGGAATCTAAGTTTTTAGCTCCTTTCTCATGGAACTATATACTAGTCATGCTGATCCAAATGTTAGCACTCAGATGTGGGTGGGAAAATGAGTAAGGTTTGGGAAAAGAAGACTAGAAGTCCTTGCCCAGAGCAGCATTCCTTGAACGCCCCACTCCACATTTCCCTGTTCTAGTCTTTGGAGGTGCTTCACATATTCAATAAACATGATCAATGAATGACTGAACTACTTCTGATACTTTCCTGTATTTTAAATCCGCATTCTCTACGATCACCTCTTCATAGCACAATTTTATAGTGTTTTTACCAGAGTAAAGATAGGTCAGTCTTTCCTCTTAGATGTCTAAGTAAAAAAATTTAAAGTCACATTCGAAGTTGAGAAAATTTTCTTTCAGCTTCACAATTCACTGTTGGCAGCGTCTTGCTAATTTTTTTTTAGAGTTATCATCAAATTTGGAAAAATCATATGATATTACTTTCATGTACGAGCAGTGAGATTTCAGGGACTTTCGGTTCTCTTGTTTGATAACTGCCCTTGTGTGCTCTAAAATGGTGACACTCAGTGACCAGGTATCAAGCAATTCTTGGCAAGATGTGGGTGAGTTTTCCCCGAGTGCTTTAGGAGTATCCCTGGGAACCAACCACGTCAAATAAGGTCTAGCAAGAAAACCTATCTGTACATAGAAGTGAATTGCAATGTGCATTAATATTTTCTACTAAAAGCAGATTGAATCACTATGTTTGTACCCTTTGGATAAATACCTAGTAATGCAATTGCTGGGTCGTAGGGTAGCTCTATTTTTAACTTTTTGAGGAACCTCGATACTGTTTTCCCAAGTGGCTGAACCAGTTTGCTTCTCACCAACAGTTTAGGAGTGTTCCCCTTTCTCCACATCTTTGCCAAGTGATTCAAAGGGGCACGTGCACCCCAATGTTTATAGCAGCAATGTCCACAATAGCCCAGATATAGAAAGAGCTCAGATATCTGTCCATCGCCAGATGAATAGATAAAGATGGGATGTGTATATAGACAATAGAATATTACTCAGCCATCAAAAAGAATGAAATCTTGCCATTTGCAACAATGTAGATAAAACTAGAGAGGATTATGCTAACGAAATAAGCCAGAGAAGGATAAATACCATATGATTTCACTTATATGTGGAATTTAAGAAACAAAACAGACGAACATAGAAGGAGGGAAGGAAAAATAAAATAAGATGAAAATTGGGAGGGAGATAAACTGTAAGAGACACTACACCCAAGAGAACAAACTGAGGGTTGCTGGAGGGAAGGTGGGTGGGAGGAAGGGATAACTGGGTGATAGGCATTAAGGCGGGTACATGATATGATGAGCACTAGGGGTTATATGCAACTGATGAATCATAAAATTCTACCTCTGAAGCTAATTTTAAAAAAAGCAAGTTGTTATATCTCCAATTCAACATTTTTATCATGTTTGCCAAACTGATGTGAAAAATGACTTTCATTTTTATTTGTATTCAGAGTCTTTGTGAGACTAAACTTTCTTTTTTTTTGTTTTTTTCATTTTTCTATTGTGAATTTCCAGTTAACTCATTTCTCTTTTTAAGTTTTTTCTTTTTTCTTATTGATTTGCAAGACTTTAGAAATATATGTTAGGGGCGCCTGGGTGGCTCAGTGGGTTAAGCCTCTGCCTTCGGCTCAGGTCATGGTCCCAGGGTCCTGGGATTGAGCCCCGCATTGGGCTCTCTGCTCAGCAGGGAGCCTGCTTCCTCCTCTCTCTCTGCCTGCCTCTCTACCTCCTTGTGATCTCTCTCTCTGTCAAGTAAATAAATAAAACCTTTAAAAAATATATATATATATATGTTAAAGATAGTAGTCTTTATGCTTTGTATATGTTACAAGTGCTTTTCTGTCTGAGTATTAATCTTGTTTATGATGTTCTGTCCTGCATAGAAAGTTTTAATTTTTAATAATTAAATGTAAAAATCTTGACTTAGTAAGGACTTAGTAAGTCCTTCTCTATTGTAAGATTTTAACAATGTTGACCAAATAAGAGTGATAGCCGTGAGAATAGCAGTATTAGTAATACTTAGAGCTGCTAGTATCTGTTTATTTAGTACGTGCTGTTTGCCAGAGATCTCTCTAGATACCGAACTTACACGATTATAATGAATTCTCTTCAGCCCGGCAACCTAGGTGTTAATTTCAACAAAAAGATTGCTGTGGAAATTTGCTTGACATTAAAAATTGACTCTTCATATGTAAGAGCATGCTCTGTCTCTTCATTTATTTCATGCTTTAAAGTAAAATTTTATAGTTTTCTTTATGCTAATCCGGTTCATCTCCTAAGGAGAGTTTTTTGTTGTGTTGTGAATGAGATCTTTTTAAAAAGTTATACTCGTAACTGGTTATTATTAGCATATAGCACACCTGTTGAGTTTTATATGTAGATCTTGTATCTGACCACCTTACTTTTTAGTTTTAATTTTTTTATTTTTCGTTAATTTTCGTTATATTTTCATTTATTTTGTTCACTTGGCAACATATAGTACATCGTTTTTGTTATAGTGTTCAGTGATTCATTAGTTGCATATAATGCCCAGTGCTCATCACAACACATGCTCCCCTTAATACCCATCACCCAGTCACCCCATCTCCCTCCCCCCTCCCCTCTGTAACTCTCAATTTGTTTCCCAAAGTCCAGAGTCTCTCATGGTTTGTCTCCCTCTCTGATTTCTTCCCATTCAGTTTTCCCTCACTTCCCCTGTGGTCCTCTGCTCCATTCCTTATGTTTCACATATGAGTGAAACCATATGGTAATTGTCTTTTCTCTGCTTGGCTTATTTCACTTAGCAATAATCCCCTCCAGTCCCATCCATGTTAATGCAAGTGGTGGGTATTCATCCTTTTTGATGGCTGCGTAATGTTCCATTGTATATATGGAGCACATCTTCTTTATCCATTCATCTGGATAGATGAAGGGCATCTCGGCTTCTTCCACAGTTTGGCTATTGTATACATCGTTGCTTTGAGCACTGGGGTGCATGTGCCCCTTCTTTTTACTGTATCTGTATCTTTGGGATAAATATCTATTACTGCAATTGCTGGGCCTTAGGGTAGCTCTCTTTTTAACATCTTGAGGAACCTCCATACTGTTTTCCAGAGCAGCTGCCCCAGCTTGCATTCCCACCAACAGTCCAAGAGGGTTCCCCCTTCTCTACAACCTCACCACAGTTGTTTCCTGTCTTGTTAATTTTGGCCATTCTAGCTGGTGTAAGGTGGTATCTCATTGTGGTTTGGATTTGTATTGCCCTGGTGGCTACTGATGTTGCACATTTTTTCACATGTCTGTCAGCCATTTGTATGTCTTCTTTGGAGAAGGTGTTGAATTTGATAAGTTCTTTATAGATTTTGGATATCAGCCCTTTATCTGAAATGTCATTTGCAATATCTTTTCCCATTCCATGGGTTGCCACCTAGTTTTGTTGACTGTTTCCATTGCCATGCAGAAACTTCTCATTTTGAAATCCCAAAAGTTCATTTTTTATTTTGTTTCCCTTGCCTTTAGGGGTGGGTCTTGAAAGAACTTGCTGTGTCCAATGTCAGAGAGGTTACTGCCTATGTTCTCCTCTAGGATTTTGATGGATTCCTGTCTGAACACTTTACTTGACTCTCTTCTTTGTCCTAATAATTTTCCAGTTGGTTATCTTACGGTTTCTTGGCAGACTGGCATGGAGTTACAAAGTTTACATCATTCTACAACTTACATTTAAGAGAAAATGTAGTTTCTTTCTTTCACCCATAGTTGCCTTGGTCTTCCTACTTGCTCATTAGCAGCAAGAACATTTAACTAAAGTTCTAATTCTGTCCAGTCTAGTAATTTAAGTGCTCTATAGAGTATACCCAGTCTCTCCAGGAAAAACAGCAAAAGCACAATTGTTTGGTGATCCCCAAGATTGGGTCTGGATATAGGAGGAAAGCTGCTCTGTCTTCAGGGTGTGCCAGGAGGGAGGATTCCACTGTGTGTAATGTCATTGATCTGCCTTCTCCATGGAGACCTCTCTGTCAGCTCTACTGGGCTCAGTACTGTAACTTGCGGCTAGGATTTGCAGTTCACTCTGTTTTACTTTACTGATGCTCCTGAATGCAATGATCATACTCTCACTGGCTGTCCTCCCCGGGCCCCCGCACGATTATATGAACTTGCCCCAGTTCCTGCTGGCTGCAGCCCAGAGTCTCTGCCTCTTCCTCTCCCTGCCCCCTGGTTTCAGGTCCCACCCAGGCTCTGCTCTCAGGACACAAGCCTCCAGCCTCCCCACAGAGCTGGACACTGAGCGTGGCTTGTGAAAACTGCTCCTCACAGCCTCCCTTGGCATGGATCTCTCCCTTTGCTGTGGTTGAGTCCCTTCATGGTATGAGAACAACTTATGAGATGGACTCCCTGGATCCCAGATGGGGAGCAGGAGACAAGAGAATCCCTCTGCCCTCAGTTTCATCTCATCTGCCTTTCATATCTCTTTCCTTGTCCATGGTATCTTTTCTGCCCAAAAGATTTCTTTGAAATTTGTCCTCCGTTCTTTTTTTTTTTTTTTTTTTGTCATGGCTTTGCAGTCATAGGACAACATTGTATCTTTTCTACCCAAAAAACCATTAATCCCACTCATGTGTTAGAAGCCAAATATTACTGGATTCTTTCATTTTGTGAGATGAAATTATAATCTCCATCCCTACCTGCCCTTCATCAGTTAGGGCAAATATCATGGACTAAATGATTTTCAAATATTGTCCTATTTACAAGGTCATCATAATAATTGCAAATGATTTTGTGTGTATTTTTCTTAGTGCACAAAGCAGGGGCACTAGGACAATGTGGAATAATAGGATTAATACAAAAAATTATTTTGTATTATTATTCTGACTTTCATGATGTTACTTTAATATTTCACCATTGTGTAATGATGTTTTCTGGCAGATATGCTTAAGTTGAGAAAATTCCCTTCTATTTTTTGTTTACTAAGAATTTTTTAATTAAGAATAAGCATTGTTTATTTATTTTAATTTCAGTATAATTAACATACAGAGTTTTATTAGTTTCAGGTGTGCAATATAATGATTCAACATTTCCATACTTTACTCGGTGCTCATCACGGTAGGTGTACTCTTAATCCCCCTCACCTGTTTCACCCATCCCCCCCAGCCCCCTCCCCTCTGGAAACCTCAGTTTATTCTCTATAGTTAAGAGTCTGGTTTTTTTGTCTATTTTTTCTTTGCTCATTTATTTTGTTTCTTAAATTCCACATATGAGTCAAATCATGGAGTATTTGTCTTTCTCTGACTGACTTATTTCACTTAACATTATACTCTCTAGATCCATCCATGTTGTTCATGTCATTGCAAATGGCAAGATTTCATTCATTTTTATGGCTGATTAATATTCCATTGGGTGTGGAATATATATATATATATATATGTATATATATATATATATACACACACACATATATGTGTATATATATATGCATAGACACCATATCTTCTTGACCAATTCATCTATCAATGGGAACTTGGGTTGAAATTTTAACTTCTTTTTTAAAAAATCAAATTTAAATTAAATTAAATTACATTTTTTTTCAAGTGTACTCTTTAGTCCCTATCACCTTTTTCACCCATCCCCCCACCACCTCCCCTCTGGTGACCATTACTGTGTTCTCTATAGTTAAGAGTCTGTTTCTTGGCTTGTGTGTGTGTGTCTCTCTCTGTTTTTTGTTTTTTTGTTTTTTACTTTGCTCATTTGTCTTGTTTCTTCAATTCCACATACGGGTGAAATCATATGGTATTTGTCTTTCTCTGCCTAACTTACTTTACTTTAGCATTGTACTCTCTAGCTTCATCTATGTTGTTGCAAATGGGAAGATTTCATTCTTTTTTAGGTCTGAACAATAATCCACCATATATACATATACACTACATCTTTATCCATTCGTCTGTTGATGGACCCTTGGGCTGCTTCCATGGTTTGGCTATGGGAAATAATGCTGCTAGAAACATAAGGTGCATGTATCCCCTTGAATTAGCATTTTTGTATAAGCACTGTTACTTTAGTAAGTGCTTTTGGGGGGTGCTTCTATTGATAGCTTTACATAATTAAACTGTATTTCTAGATATTCTAACTGTTCTGGTTGCATTTCCTGGTAGCAAGCAATGAAAAATAGTCCTTGAATAACAATAAAGACAAAGTGCATTGGAACTGCACTAGAGGTATTTTGCAGAAGCAAAGTAAAAGCTGAATGATTACAGCTCAAGAAAGACAGGAATTGGGGTTGCTCCAAGGAGCAGAGTAGTGGGAACCAGTGGACCATTTAGCTACTATGGCACCGTTGTATGATTGACCCTGACTCCTTTTGTTCTTTGGGACTCTTTTCAAGAAGCAGATTTTTAACAGGGAGCATCTGAATGCCCCAGCTTAGGGCACATGTCACTCCATCGTTGAGCAGAAGTAGTGTGTACTCTTCTGGAATGGGGACAGAGTAAGTCCTCAGAGAAAGTGGCACTGTTACCAAAAGGTTAGAGTATCATGTTGAGAAGGAGATGTGTTAGACAGGAAAAATACTAATTACTGTAATACATGCTGGGCTGGAGTCGCAATTTTATTTTATTTTATTTTTTTAAAGATTTTATTTATTTTACTTGAGACAGTGAGAAAAAGCGAGCGAGAGAGAGATAGAGAGAGAGCACGAACATGAGACAGAGGGAGAGGGAGAGAAGACTCCCTGCTGGGCAGGGAGCCCAACTCAGGGATCCATCCCAGGGTCTGGAGATCATGACCTGAGCTGAAGGCAAGTGCTTAACCGACTGATCCACCCAGGCGCCCCTAGATTCCCAATTTTAAAAATAATCTATATTGTGTATATGTATTTGCATCTCTAGGGTTGAATCAGTTGTATTTTGGGGGTGTGGTTTGAAGTTTTCTATCCTTTTTTGGGGTATATTTTGAAAAAGTTTAACTAATAGGCAAACTTTTCTTTCTACATTGATAGAATTTTCCTGGATCTGGTATATGATTATCATTGGTTAATTTACAATTTATTCCATTAATAGTGGTATTTTTAGGTTTTCTTGCCTCTTGAGTTCTGACTAATTATACTTTCCTAGAAAATTGTTCATTCCATGTAGATTGTCAAAATATATATTGTTATAAATTTATATCTAATATTTTCTCATACTTAAAAAATGCTTTCTTCTTGTGATTCAGGCATTTTACCTATTCTTAATCTCACTTATTGGTTTCTTCCCTTTCTTTCTAAACAGATCTGTCATAAGCTTTTTAATTTATTGGACTTCAAAAAAACTGCTCTTGCTTTTGTAATGTGTTTTTTAATTAAATGAGTTCATTTATCTCTTCTATTATCTTCATTGATCCCCCTCCTCCTTTTTCACATGTTATTTTGTTATTCACTTTCCAACTTCTTTAGTTGAATACCAATTTATTCATTTTTATTATCACATTTCCTAAAAAATTCATTTTATGAAAAAATAATTTTAAGGTCATAATTATTTATATGAGTACTTCTGCTTTTCATAGGGTTTTTCTAAAAGTCCATAATTTATACTTTTATTCCTTACTTATTTAGGCAGCATTTTAAAACTTGCAAGTAGATAGGGTTTTTTCCCCCCTGAGCTTTTCTATTATTGAATTTTAGTGTTATTGTACAGCAGTCAGAGAATCTGGCCTCTGTGCTTTCCACTTTTTGGAAATTTATAGAAATATATATTAGGGTCAAAAAAGTAGCCAAATAACACAACAGAGGCAGCCAAAACATAACCCCCAGTCACTATTATGACTGAGGAAATTTGATGAAAAGGCATGTCTAATCTTAAGTTTTTTTGTTGATTGTTTTTATTATTTATGTATTTGCTGGGCTGTGCCATTTTGCTTACCCCCTGTCCCAGCCCATTAACTCAAGTCTTCTGTAGAGCAAACTGCACACACACACACACACACACACACACACGCACACATTTGAATTGATGACAGGAAGTGATGGGAGCAGCCATCTGTGATGGTGTCTGGTATGTCCATGTGGTTCAGAAGAGACTGCACATGCAGGAGGCATTCTGTGGGGCTGGTATGAAGCAGGGAGAAAGAGCTGGGAGGGTGGTATATCAGCCAGGGCCCTCCAGAGAAACAGAACCAATATAATGTGGACATGTATGGAGAGATTTATTTTAAGGAATTGAATCCCATGGCTGTGGGGGGCTGGTGAGTCTGAAATCCGCAGGGCATGTTGGCAGGCTGGAGACCCAGGAAAGAGTGAATATTGTAGCTCAAGTCCAAGGGCCATCTGGAGGCAGAATTCCCTTTTCTTCAGGGGACCTCAGGATTTTTTCCCTTTAAGACCTTCAGCTGGTTGAATGAGACCCACCCACACAGTGGAGGATAATCTGCCTTACTCAAAATCTGATTGAAATGTTAGTCTCATTTTAAACACGCCTTCATAGAAACATCTAGATTAGTATCTGGCCAACCATTGAGTACCATGGCCTAGCTAAGTTGTCATAAAATTAAGCATCACTAGTCTATCCCTCATCCACTTGGCACCCACACATATCTCCTTACATCATACTTAATCTCCAAATAAACAAGACCAGGTCTTGTTAAGGTCTCCAATAACAAGACCTTACTTCCTCCTAACATGATGCAACTATGCTACATTTAACTGAAAGGGCACTACCCCTTTCCCCAGAAGAGGATGTAAAATTCTTGGTGATGTTTACTCTTCTCCTTGATGTCCTCTGGTATATAGAGATAAAGGTGATGAGCATCACCCACTTAGTCTTCTACCTTCCCCAAATATTATAGATACTGGAAGGGATGCTGGATTTAAGGTGCATTTTTCTTAGAAATAATGGACAATATCCCCAGGAACTGATTTCTGAACTTTACAGACTTAGCCTATTTCAGTTTTGCCAAGGACCAGCCATGCTTTGACCATTTTTAATACCTATATCCTATATCAAAGTCTGGAAATAAGTGGGAAAATTAGGAGAATTTCAAGCCTCTCCAGGACTATTTTAATTCTTTTTATCAAATTTCTTCTATGAACAGCCAAATAATATCCAGTCATAAAATCTTAGATTTGGAAGGGCTTTTATAGGTCACCTAGTCTGTTGTAATATAAACCCTGGTATATTCCCAGGATTTCACTGAGAAGGTTTTAGGTAAAGGCTTTTGCTGTCTTAAGAATATTTGAGATGTTCTTGGTCTAACCTGATCCCTCTGGTTCCTGGATCCTCCTTTCATCCTTCCAGCAGGTGGTCAGGGCCTTGAGGAAGAGCTCACATGTTCCCCTAGGCAGCCCATTTCATCTTTGTATGACTCTGTCAATTACTTTATATCGATTTGACATCAGATCTATAGCTCTATAACTTAACCAATTATAGGAACTGCTTCTTTCCTGGTTTCTCAAATAAAGCAGAACTTAGCATTCACAATTTAACATCAGCAATTCCACCATGGTCCTCAAAGTTTCATGAAATGACCTAACTCATCATTTTGTTAGAACATTAACTTGAGTAATGTTTTCTGATAGGCTCGTCTGTAGAATTGAGTCACTTAGCTGGCAAGTAGGCTCATCCAGAAAGTCAGCATTCATTTTTTTCCCCTTTTTATGTTCACAGTAACCCTCACGAAAGAGTGTAAATAGTCTTATAAATGACTTTAGTCCTGTATTTATGATTTATAAAATATTGAAAGCAGTCAGATTTTTAAGGTATTTATTATTAAGTTTTACAGGAAAATATATGCTCTAGTGGTATTTATGTTCTTGGGATGTTTGAAGGCCTTGAGAGATATTCCTAGCAAATGCCAGCGGTCTTCAAAATAATCTGTTTTTGTTTTTGTTTTAAAGATTTTATTTATTTATTTGACAGACAGAGATCACAAGTAGGCAGAGAGGCAGACAGAGAGAGAGGAGGAAGCAGGCTCCCTGCTGAGCAGAGAGCCTGATGCGGGGCTCGATCCCAGGATCCTGGGATCATGATCCAAGCAGAAGGCAGAGGCTTTAACCCACTGAGCCACCCAGGCGCCCCTATAATCTGTTTTCAAGGGCTTTTTTTCTTTTTTCCAAAAAGCACTGAACATTACTCTAGCATTTCTTTACTATTAGGAGGAAGGTGAAAAGGGAGATATATATTGAAGCCCATCAAGATTTTGATGTGTCAAAAATCAAATAGCATTTTAAAAGGAAACTAAAAGAGTAACTCCTGAATTGGCATTAATAGGGAGCAAGCCAGGAGTGTGTTAGGACCACTGTGTGCCTCAGTTCTGTTGATGGAAATCCTGAAGATAAACATTTGTTTGCAAAATTTATATGATGAAAACTTTACATTTAGTATGTCTTTTTTGCTTATTGATCTATATATTATTTTATTTATACTCAATTCTCTTAGAATTGATTTGAACTGGCTTCTTAAGCTATTTAATGATCTGATAATACAGTGATGAATAAAGACAGCAACAATATGGGTGACATTCTAAAAGTATGCTTATAAGCAAAAAGGAAAAATGCATTCAAGGAGACTGCTAGAGGATATCATGTATATCAGGCTGGCAAACTATGGCCATTGGGCCACATTTGGCCCTGTTTATGTACAGCAGGCAAGGAAAGAACGGTTTTGATATTTTTTAGTGGTTTTAAATGAAAAGAAAACCCAAACAAACAAAAGAAGAACATTTTGTGACATTTGTGTAAATTATATGAAAGTCAAATTTCAGTGTCCATTAACAAAGCTTTACTGGAACACAGCCACATTCAACCATTTACATATTGTCTACAGCTGCTCTCTTGCTAAAATGCCAGAGTTGAGTATGTGAGAGACTGAATGGCATGCAGAGCCTGAAATATTTACTGTCTGGTTCTTTATAAATGAAAGTTTGTTGAACCCTGATGTAGATCCTTTGAAATACCTCCTGCAGGCTAAGAGGAGTGGTGTCCTGGATGACCATTTGATCCCCATCCATTTCTGTAACAGCTTAACTGTATTGTGAGTCATTGTGATGGGGATGGCAGCAACATGGCAATCAGGGCTCAGTTGCTCGATTCCAAGAAGGAACCAGGAAGGTGGCGAGGCAGAGACCATAGGTAGTTGGTTCTGAAGCTTCATGAATGTCTGTTGAGGCCAGGCAATGAGATTAGCTCTGAGGACTTTAGCTGGAGTGCTATGGAAGGCTTAGAGCATGAACAGGAAGAACAAAGAGCAGGAGAAGGAAAGACTAATATGTGTGAGATGAGGAGGAAAAGAAGTGAATTTTGGAGGGAGTCACCAAGTCTGGCTAAATTTTCTAATTCATCTCTGCATTATTGGTGAAAGGGATAGAGTACAAAGAAGAAAATATGCAACGTTTAGAAAGATAACTCTGTTTGAATCATATTGGTTTAGAATGACCTGTTCAAATGATCAATATCATGCAGTCGGATGAGTTGACCATAATTCTGGAGGTGACACTAGAGTGTTGAAAATATTCATGATATTGAGGTTAGAGACCCTGAAAGCCCCAGAGCTTGGCCAGCTAGTAATTGTTACTCCATGACCCTCTCCCTACCCCATCTGATCCACCACAGCTACAGCTGTCTGCATTAGGAATTATAGCCTAGGACTAGCAGCCAAATGGGGGTCAAGATACTTAACCAGTGCTTAACCAGTGCTTAACCAGTGCCCCAAATTTCTGTGCTAGTAAAAAGCTGGGTTAGAGGATCAAATTTAAGCTGTGGCTTATGTGGGTACTCTCAGACTGCCCTAAGCCTGAAGGGAAATTTTGGCATCTTACTACCCTCAGGCTCCCATGGAAGAGAGAATCATCACACAAGCAACAGTCAGGCATGCACGCAGATCATACCACCCAAAAGTTAAGAGCAGGTTCCAAGTTTATTAACGCAAAGCCTCACTGGAAAAAGAAGTTCAAAGGAGAGAAGGAAGATATAGTGTCTTGACCTGCCCCACTGAGTCAGAGTTCACAGTGGCCATTAATGTCAGTGATACCAGCCACTAGGGAAGGGACCATATCAATGACTTGGAGTCTTGATCAGTTAAATTAGCAACTTTTCCTTCTATGTGAATTTGTAGGTTGGGAGAGGGCAAAGTAAAGCTTAGGGAAAGTATTAGAAAAATTTTTATATTAATTATTCTTCAGTTTTTTAATCTGTAGAATAAAGATAAACCGAGTGATTTCTAAGGCACCTACTTGTTTTCAAATTCTATATTCATAACTTTTACAAAAGAAGAAACTGCTTCACAATTCTTACTGTTCTGCTAAAGAATCTTTTCTAAAAATGCAACTGATGAAAAATTTGAAACAGACAAATATGACCCCAAATTATCTCATAAATCTTACTCTAATGAGTTCCAAAATAGCGTACTTCACACAGACTTAGTGATGCTGACATGTTGAAATATTTGCAATTCAAAATATCAAGATATTGATTTAAATACATCTCATGGTTCCAGTCCAAGATGGTGACATTAGAGGCTCTTTAACTCCCCTGCTCCCATGGACACAATGGATCTACAGCTACACATAGAGCAATTACCTGTGAAAGAAATTCAGAAACGACACATTGACTTCTACACATCAGGCAAATGAGAAAACAGCCACATAGAAAGAAGTAGGAAAGATTGAGACACACCTTCGTCATGAATCCCATCCCAGGCAGAGGGCCATACAATCAGGAGGGAACTCCCACTACCAACTTCTCCCTTAGGAGCAAAGATTTACACTGTACATTTAGCATCCTAACTTTAAGACCTTCACCTAAGGGGTAGGCTCCCAAAACACCTAGCTCTGAAAGCCAACAGAGCTTGCATTTGCAGGACCCACAAAACTATAACAAACAAACAAACAAACAAACAAACAGAACCGGTTTTTAACTGGCTCGTGAGATCTTGCTATGGCTATGCTCCAGGACTCAACATAGAGGGAGCAGACAAAAACACCTCTCTCCTGGTCTTTTCTTGAAAGATACTGACTGGCAAAATTTCAAAGGTACTACCTGAATCAAACTTCCGATTTAGCACACATCTAGGGGTTGACTATAATCTTCCCCAGAGAAAGGGAAAGCCACCAGACACCACCTCAGCCTTCTTCCTCTAGCCCACTGTGAATTGCCAGTGTCTCCCTGGAAGGAGCTTGTATGCACAGTAGCTGCCACTAAAGGGATGGGCCCCTGGATCACTCGGCTCTGAGGGCAAATGACACTTAGGGTCACAAGTCCCATAGGACTTTCACAAACTCAGAATCAGTTCTAAGCAGGCATAGGAAAATCCCCCTGTGGCTATATACCTGGCTCCAGTATGGAGGAAAGAGGCAAAAATGCCATATCCAGTTTCTCCCTAGAAGGACTCAAATTCTCCCAGCTTCTGCCTGAGGGTCTGGCTTTTAGTCATTTTGCATCTTGGTTCTGACTTATCCTCCCCTTTGGCACACTGACAGGTCTTGGCATATCCTTAACGACTGGGAAGCATTAAGAACAAATGAAGCATCTTGGACAATCACAAAGCTTTAAGAGTCAGCCAAGAGCTTGGTACAGGTTGTGAGCAAGACTCATTACTTACATGAGACCACTCAGTTAAGACTAGGAGAGATGGTTATTTTGTCTAGTGCACAGATACCAATACAGAGAGGCAAGTAAAATGAAGAAGCAGAATATGTTTCAAACAAAAGAACAAGATAGAGAATCACCTCGGTGTTGCAGCTGGTTGGACATCCAACTCTTGTTTTCAGCTCAGGTCATGATCTCAGGGTTGTGGGACTGAGCCCTACTTTGGGCTCTGTACTTAGTGCAGAGTCTGCTTGATATTCTCTCTCTGCAACTCACGTGCATGCGCTCCCTCTTTCTCTCTAAAATAAATAAATAGATCTTTAAAAAAAGAACAAGATAGAACTTCAGAAACAGATCTCAATGAAACAGAGATAAGTGATATATCTGATAAAGAGTTCAAAATAATGACCATAAAGATGCCTTACCAAGGTCAGAAGAACAATGCGTAAACTTTGTGGAAATGTGGAAATTTCAACAAAGAGAATATACCAGAAAGTACCAAACAGAAACTGCACAGCTGAAAAATACAATAACTGCACTGAAAAATTCAATATAAGGGTTTAAAAGGAGATCAGGTGGAGAAAGGATTAGTTTATAGTGCTAAGGGCCTACAGTAAGAAAAATGAAAGATATCAAATTGACAACCTACACATTTACAGCACAAGGAATCAGAAAAACAACGACAAACTAAGCTCAAAGTTAGCAAAGAAATGAAATAACAAAGCTCAGAGCAGAAATAAATGAAACAGAGACTGAAGAGACAACAGAAAAGATCAATGAAACTAAGAGCTGGTCTTTGAAATGATAAATAAAATAGACAAAATTGTAGCTAGACTTACTAAGAAAAAAAAGAGGGGGGGGACTCAAACAACTAATACTTATCAAAATTCCAGTGACATTTTTGGCAGAAATAGAAAAGATGATTCTAATATTTGTATGGAGCCCAAAAGACCCTGAGTGGCCAAAGCAATCTTGAGAAAGTACAAAGCATTGCATGTCCTGATTTCAAACTATATTACAAAGCTATGGTAATCAGTGGTATTTGCATTAAGAGACACTTTGATCAATGGAACAAAATAGAGAGCCCAGAAGTAAACACATGCCCATAGGGTCAATTTGTGACAAAGGAGCCAAGAATATAAAATGGGGATAGTCTAATAAATGGTGCTGGGAAAACCAGAAGCTACATATGCACAGCCTGAAACTATAAAACTCTTAGAAGAAAACATAGACAATAAGCTCCTTGACATCCATCTTGGTGGTGATTCTTTGGATTTGATACCAAAAGCAAAAGCAGCAAAAGACAAAATGAACAGGTAGGGCGGCATCAAACTAAAATACTTCTGCACAACAACAACAACAAAAAAACTGCTAACAAAATGAAAAGGCAACATTTTGAGTGGGATGAAATATTTATAAATTATAGATCTGATAAAGGATAAGTATCTAAATTATATAAAGAACTCATAGAACTCAATAGCAAAACAAAACAGGACAAAAAACAAAACAAACCCAAACAATTTGACTAAAATAAGGGTAGAGGGCCTGAGTAGACATTTTTCATACAGATAGCCAACAAGTATAGGAAATGTGTTCAGCATCACAAATTATCAGGGAAATGAAAATCAAAACCACAATGAGATCTCACCTGATCTCTAGACAGCTAGAATGGCTGTCATCAAAAAGAGAAGCCATAGCAAGTGTTACCAAGAACGTGGAGAAAAGGGAATCCTTGTTCACTGTTGGTGGGCGTGGAAATTGGTGCAGCCACTATGGAAAATAGTAGGGAGGTTTCTCAGAACATTTAAAATAGAGTTACCACGTGATCTAGCAATCTCATTTCTGGAGATATATCCAAAGGAAATGAAAACAGGATATTGAAGAGATATCTGCTTTCCCTTGTTCACTGCACCATTATTCACAACCAAGATACGGAAGCAAGCTTAGTGCCCATCAGTGTATGTATGGTTAAAGAAGATGTTTTGTACACACACACACACACACACACACACACACGTGCAGACCCAACTGAATATTTTTCAGCCATGAGAAAGAAGAAAATCCTTCCATATGCGACAACATGCATGCACCTTAAGGACATTATGCTAACTGAAACAAGTCAGACAGAGAAAGACAAATCGTGCATGGTATCACTTACATGTGGAATCTAAAGAGATATGTACACCAGACTCATAGAAACAAAGAAGAGCAAAGTGGTTGCCCAGGGTTGGGGGTTGAGTAAACAGGGTGAGATTGGCAAAAGGGTACAAACATTGAGCTTTAAGAAGAATAAAGTCTGAAGATCTAATGTATAACATGGTGACTATACTCAAGAATACATAATTGAAAATTGCTGAAAGAGTAGAATTTAAATGTTCTCGCCAAAAAAATAAGTAAAAAAGAAAGAGACACAAATAAGGTGTCAGATGTAATAATTAACTAGGTGGGAGGATCCTTTCACTATATCTATCTATCTATCTATATATATCTTAAATCATCATGATATACTCCTTAAATACTTACCACTTGTCAGTTATATATCAGTAAAGCTGAGACAAATACATTCCATAAAACATACATTTTCTCAGGTTCTTGCTTGGAGGAACAAAATATAACAATAAGCACAACTTCCACTTTTCCTCTGAGCTTTGGACATGATCATATCAGTTAAGATTATCTTTGGCTGCATAAAAAATAACAGAAGTTTTAAATGAGCTGGAAGTGTATTTGTCTCACATGCAAAAGAAATTCTGCTGTAGGTGCTTCCAGTTCCGTCTGGTATTGTGGCTCCAAAGTCAGGGGTGACTTGTCAACAGTCACCACATTCAGCACATCATATCCAATTCAAGGTCACCTCATTGTTCAAAGGGGTTGCAGGGGCACTGATCACCACTCCCGCATCTTGGGACAAAAGGGCAGTCTTCCTCAGTAAGAAGCTCCTTTTAAGTAGCCTTCCTGGAAATCACACATATCACTTACACTTATATTTCATTATCAGAGTTAAATGAAATAGCTCCATCTTGGTGCAAGGGGACTGAGATAAATATATTTCCTATAGGAGTGCATTGATGTCTGAATAAAAACTGTAGACCTATCTTGAAGACAGGGAGAGTGGATGTTGGGGCAGAAATAGTAGCCTCTGCTATAATGATGAAGAAATGTTTCATCATTAAGTTGTTTTTGGACCAGACACTGAAGACACTTGGGATGGATTTTCTCCATTTAAGAAGCATAGGCTCCTTCTGCCTGGTGTACCTTCTTTAGAGCTTGGTTTATTGGAAAGAACGTGGGGCAAGAATGGATCTCTGTTTGCCCTCAGTTGTTACAAGTGATATATCTTAGGCAAGTCACATGCCCTCTGAGTATATTTCCTTACTTGGAAATTGAGAACTTTATATGGTATTTGCCCTACCTTCCCAGGGTTGATGTAAGGCTCAAAGATGCAATAAGTAAACATTTAGTAAGGATTCACTATATTCCAATCTGTGGGCTAAATGTTTTATGCACACTAATTTCACTGAGAGGTTGGATTCACATTCAAGATTCTACTAAATATTTATGAAGTGTCTGTTATGTACGAGATGTTTGGATTCAATAGTAAATAAGACAGTGTCCTTGCCCTCCTGTAATCACATTCCACCAGAAAGTCAGATATTAAGCTACACAGTTACTGAATGAATTGCTTCATAAGAAATAGTCTATGTGCTCCAAAGGCCAAGTACATGGTCCTGGGAGAGCTGAAGAAGGGAACATGACTTGCTCTGGGGGGTCATGGAAGCCTTCCTGGGAAGGAGACTGGAGCTAATCCTGGAGGGGGATTAGGAATTTAGCAAACTGGTGAAAGAATTCCACAGGTGAGCAATCACATGTGAAATAAACCACAAATGTTAGGAATAAAAGTTGTAGTCATTCAAAGGATGGATTATAAAGCTTTGACTTTGAAGAAAGAAACAGAAATGTTCTGAACTGCTCATTTCCTCTGTTTCCCCAAGTGTGTAAATACACACATCCTTCTTTACATAAAAAGAATATTGAGCTAAGATTTGTATAGCCTTTAATTATGCCGTTGACTCGAACTTCTTGGGTCCACTTATACACAGACTTCTTTTTTCCTGTAAAATGCTTTATTGTTTCCATTTGGTCCATTGGTTAAAAAGGTGCCTAATGGTTGCAGCAAGAGGCTCAGGCACCGGGGGCTCCTGGACTCCCAAGACTCCCAGTCGAGTATGGGAGTGAGCCTTTGGAAGAGACCTGCTCAGCCCAGCCTGGGCAGGTGTGTCACAGGGTCGTCCATCTTCTTGTTGAGTTTCACCTGCTCATCCCGGAAGTGGACTTCGAGGAAGTCCCAGAGACAAATTTTTTTTGTGCAGGATCCAGACACATAGATCCAAAAGGATCTGGTTCGGGTTCTTCTCCAGGCCTCCAGGGTTTCACGCACGCATCTTGGGAGGCTTCTGCACATGGGGGAAGAGGGCGAGGGCTCCCAAAGTTCTACATTTTAGGAGATGCAGGGCGTGCTCCTGCTTCTCCTCATTCATCTTGGGGAAGATGAACCACATGGCCCTGTTGGAGATGGAAACCCAGGGAGAGGTAGGTGCAGGAGGCGGGCAGATACAGGTTGCCAGGTGGCTAATGGCCAGCCCCACCTCCGTGGAATAACTGACGAATCTGGGAGCTCATGGTCGATGCGCAATAAGGAGCAAAGCTCAAACAATGGTGTGGGCTGGTTCTGAAAGGCAGAGGGTGGCTGAGATGGTGGTTCTGGAGGTCCTGTCTCCAAGAGGGATTGGAACATGGTTGGAGGCTGGAAGAAGGGACAACTGTGGACCTGTTCCAGGTAAACACTGGTATAGCAAGAGGTAGATCCAGAGGGTTGGGCACACTGCTTATAGGCAGTTTTTCTAGCATAGTACTGTAAATGTATTTTCTCTACCATATGATTTCCTAATAACACTTTCATTTTTATAGCTTAATATATTGTGAGATTGCAGTATTTAATACATATAACAGAAAATATGTGTTAATCCACCGTTTATGTTATCGGTAAGACTTCTGGTCAACGGTAGACTATTAGTTAAGTTTTGAGGAGTCAAAAGGTAGGTGCAATTTTTGATTGTGTGGAGTTGGGACCCCTAAGCCCTGCATTGTTCAAAGATCAACTATAATTACTTTGACAAACTGAGTGTCTTCCATCCTAGCCAATCCTGCCCTGCCAAAATCCCACTGAAGTTGAACTAATAGAGTATTAGTTGAACTAGACAAATAGACTATTAGTTGAACCCAAAAATCTAAGAAATAACACCTTGTACCATTTCCTCACACTGTTGGAGGGCTGTGATGCTTGCTGCCACTTTGTGAGTTTGGATGATACCCAGGACCAGGGTTCTCTGCAATTCTCTCTCTTACTCATGAGGCCAGGGCCAAGGCAACCCCTCTGTCAGGAAATACGCTGGAGCTGCCAGTTGATAGCTTTCATTATCAGCAAACCTCCACGGTCTGCTTGCACAAAATCGTTGTCTCAGCCAAGAAAAGGCAGTAAAAAAGAATTGAAATTAAGTGGGAAGCCAACCAAAATTCCAACATTCGTCATTTGCTGATGGTTTTATTGCCAGACTTGAGATAAAATAACTTACCTTGATCTTTTTCTGCTTAAAACCTTCTCTAGGTCATGTGCAAGCCCTGGAAGTGACCTTCAAGATCTTCAAGACACTTAGCATTAAGTTCTTTCAAGTGCTTTTCTACGGTCTTCAAGTTTTAACAATAACAACAATTATATATCGGATTTTTACTTTTTCAAAGGTAAAGATATTGTCTTCTTGATGCTTCCTTTTAGCTCTTCAGCATACAGATCTGTATCCGTAGCAAAATAGAGAATGACCAATGACAGGTCTTTAGCTTGAGAACTTGAATTTGATCATTGGTAATAAATACCATCAGTTGTTTTCTTAGAAGTCGCTGGCTTACTTTATTTTCAAGAAAATGTCTGTCAAATATCCTAGTCTGAACAGCCACAGTTTCCCAGTTGCCATCAATTTTCCATTCAAGTAAACGTAGTGTTCAGTGTGGAGAGTGGGTAAATCAACTCACAACATGAACTGTTGCACTAGTGCTTTGCTGTGAGTACTTCCCTGTGCCCCAGAAGCCCCCATGTGTACTTCCCATTTTGCTACCCAGGGTATTAAAAAGACGTGTTCTCATGAGTTTGTGCGGTTCACAGTTCTTATTGCTTCTTTGTGGATCTTCTTAAGGGATACTGACCTTCCTCTTTCTGTGAGCACATGGTAGTGAAGCATAAATAAAATGATTACTAATAAGTAGAACCTGGTGCCCCACCTAGATTCCTGCAGAGACACCAGCGGTGCAAATCTCAGCCCAGTGCAAAAAGAAAATAATGTTTTGTATTACTACGAAAATAGTTTCAGCTCCAGGGACCTCCTGAATAATGGTGGGGATACCAGGTGGGCATGGACCACACTTTAGGAACTGCTGTTCTGAGATGTAAATTGCTGCTGTCTTTTTTAGAAGTTTAGTCTCATTCCTAATTTCATAGGATAAGGAAATGCTTTTGGAATTTGGTTACATATGTTAAATACTAAATTCCCAGGAATTCTAGGTCCTTTGCCCTTCCATACAAATTTTAGAATTGGCTTATTGATGTCTATGATAAATCCTTCTGGGATTTTGATTGAATTTGCATAATATCTGTAGACCAATGTGGGGAGAAAGTGAGTTTTCCAATTACTTAACATGATACATGTGCCCATTTATTTATGTGTCTTCATTGTTTCCTAAGTTGGAGGTGATGTTGGTGGTTCTCCTCTTCTCTTTTCTTTTTTCTCTCTTCTTCCTCCTCTCTTCTCTCCTCCTCACCCATGCCTCCTTTTCCTTCTTTTTGGTGCTAGTTAAAATGGTACTCAATTTTTTTTTTTTCAGATTCTTATCATTCACTTCTGGTAAATAGGAATATTGTTGACTTTTTGTGTGGCTCTTTTATGCTGTGACATTGCTGTACTCAATTATTGAACTCAGTACTGACTCTGGGATCATTTTGTACATGACTTGGGATGTTCTACATAGCCAATTTGTCTATGAATTCAACATTTTTTTTTCTTCCTTTCCAATCTGGATTTTTTGTTCTGTTTTTTGTTTTTTTGGTTTTTTATTTTGTCTTGCCTTACTGCATTTCCACTATGATGATGAACAGGAGTGCTAAGAAAGGATATTTTTGCCTTGTTCCTGATCTAGCAATGAAAGCATTCAGTCTTTTACCATTAAGAATGATGTTAGCTCTAGGGTGTTTTTTTTTTTTAATGTCTTTTATCAGGGTAAAAGCATCCCTTTCTATTTCTAGATTGTGGATAGTTATTATTATTAATGGAAGTTGAATTTTGTCAAATGTTTCTGTGTTTCTTTTGCAGTTGCCCTTTAATGTTTTTCTTTTAATCTGTTAATATAGTGGATTACATTGATTGATTTTAAGTGTAAAGCCAGTTTTGTGTTTCTAGGGTAAACCTAATCAGTTGTGAGTATTATCTTTTTATATTTTTTTAAATTTGATTTCCTAAAGTTTTGTCGGGAATTTTTATATCTATGTTTATTAGAGATACTGGTCTGTAGTCATCTAAGACAGAATATCTTTGTCCGATTTTAGTATTAAGGTAAGGCTAACCTCATAAAATGAGTTAGGGTGTTCCTGTGTTTAATTTCTGGAAGAGGTTATTTAGAATGAATTTTTTTCCTTAAATGCTTATAGAATTAAAAAAAAAAATAGATTTAGAACTCTGAAGGTTATTTACTTCTTTTTGAATGATTTTCAGTAGTTTTTGTCTTTCATGGGATTGATCCATATCATTTAAATTGTTGAATTATGAGCATAGATTTGTTAGTAGCATTTTCTTTTAAATATGTATGGGAATCTATAATAATGTTCTCTTTTCCACTGCAAATATTTGGGGGATTTTCCAGATATCTTTCTGCTCTTAATTTCTAGTTTAATTCTGTTCTGGTCTGAGATCATACTTTGAATAATTTCCATACCTTTAATTTTGCTAAGGTTTATAAAATATGTATTCTGCTCTTTTTGGGTAGTTGGTTCTATAAACATCAATTAGGTCAAGCTAGTTGATAATACTGTTCAAGTCTTCTTTACCCTTACTGATTTTGTGTCTGTTTATTCTGTCATTACTGAGAGAGGTGTATGAACTCTCCAAGTTTTACTGTGAATTTGTCTATTTCCACTTTCATTCTGATTAATTTTCACTCTATGTATTTTGATGCTCTGTTGTTAGGTGTATATGCATTGAGGATTGATGCATATTCTTAGAGGTTTGACCTCATTATTATGTAATGAAGTTCTTTATCCCTGTGCTCTGAAGCTTACTTTTTATTAATAAAAATATTTTATAAAAATATTCATATAGCTACTTCAATTTTATTTGATTATAATTTTTGTAGTATGTGTTTTTCTCTCCTTTTCCTGTTAACCCATCGATACATATATCTCCAGTGAGTTTCTTGTAGACAGCCATCAGCTGAGCCATCCTTTTTTAAATCCAATTCAACAGTCTTTTAATTGGTGTTTTTAAGTCTCCTGTGTTTAGACTGTTTACATTTAATGTAATTATTTATATGGCTGAATTAAAATCTCCCATCTAACTAGATTTTTATATTTGTTCCATCTCTTCTTTTATGCTTTATCCTTTTCTGCCTTTTCTTCAGTTAATTAAGCATTCTTTATGATTATATTTAAATATCAAAATATGGGTTTACTTGCTCTTTACATTTATTTATACTTCCCTTTAAAATATTTTTAGTGTTTGCAATGTACATCTTTCATTAATCTAAATCTACTTTTAGTAATATTAGTAGTACTACCTTTTTTTTTTTTTAAGATTATTTATTTATTTATTTGACAGACAGAGATCACAAGTAGGCAGAGAGGCAGGCAGAGAGAGAGAGGAGGAAGCAGGCTCCTGGCTGAGCAGAGAGCCCGATGTGAGGTTCGATCCCAGGACCCTGAGATCATGACCTGAGCCGAAGGCAGAGGCTTTAACCCACTGAGCCACCCAGGTGCCCCAGTAGTACTACCTTTATCAAAATACAATCTATTGCTACTTTATTGCTTTAAATATTTATCTTTGGAGCAATTAAAAGTAAGAAAAATAAATTTTTTCTTTATTTCATTTCTGATGCTCTTTATTTCTTTGCATAAATATGGATTTCTATCTGGTATCATCTGCCCAAAAGAACTTCTCTAAAAGATTTTTTGTAGTGTAGGTCTGACAGCTGTGGATTTTCTCCATTATTAGCTTGGGGGGGGATCCTTATTTCTCCTTTATTTTTTTTTTAAAGATTTTATTTATTTATTTGACAGAAAGAGACACAGTGAGAGAGAGAACACAAGCAGGGGGAGAGGGAGAGGGAGAAGCAGGCTTCCTTCTCAGCAGGGAGCCTGATGCAGGGCTGGATCCCAGGACCCCGGGATCATGACCTGAGCCTAAGGCAGACACTTAACCACTGAGCCACACAAGCACCCCTCCTTTATTTTTTTTGAAGATATTTTTCCTGCATATAGAATTCTGGGTTGATAGTTTTCTTTTTCCTTTTAGCACTTTAATAAAGCTACTATATTGTCTTATGATTTTCATGGTTTCAGACAAGTCTCTTCTTTGTTTCATCTGTCTCTGTGGGGGCACCTGTCTCTATAGTTCAGCCTAGTTGATTGCCTTGCAATTTCAGGTTCCTGATGGATTAAGAAAAGTCATGAAATTATAGTTTGCCAGCATTTTTTTTTTTTTAAGGATGGAAGCAACATTCTTTCCAATTCTCTATACCCCAAGCAGAACTCATAAGTCCCCTAATTTATGGAACTAATTTTGCAGAAAAATAAGTAATGCAGTGAGCTAATGTACACAGCTTTTGTGAATCTTACCATGCACCTGTTTCTTAGAAACAACTGTTCTTAGTGAAAATATTATTGAAACATCAGTAAACAATGATGGACAAGACATTTTTTTTAAGGGTAGGAAACCATCCTGTAGGTTGTAGTATGCTCAGTTTCAGTGGCCAGTATATTGTCTCATTTCTTCCGTAGTCAGAATAGAAGGTTCTCCAAGCAAAGGGTGAAAATTTTAAGGTTCCTCAGAGTATTCCTGAAAAACTGATTTCCTTTTCCTCTGCAACCTGGAGTTCTGCTAGGTTAGATCTTAGTTTATAATGGATAAATAGTATCACTATAGGTTATCACAAATATTCCATTAAGTTCAGTGTTGCAAACTGCTGACTATCCATTCAGAGCTCCTTAGGCCACACCGTGAATAAGGAACAGAGATGCCTAAGAATGATAGCAAGTACTTAGCAGTATAGTCCTTTTTATTCAGATTTTCCCTATAAAAAATAAAATGTTGGTGAAACACAATGCATTTTTTCTAATTAAGTTTTTCTTAGACTATGCAGAACTTTTACCTTTCCTCTCTGTTTTCTCTGTAAGAGGTTAACAACGGGATGACAAAACTTGTGTGTGTTTGTTGAAACGTCAGGAACCTGTTACAGGTCTAAAATATATTCCTGGTTATCTCATTTGCAAAATAAGGAACAGACAGACCGAATCATTTCAGAGGTTCTTTTGTCCTCTAAAATTATGTGATTCTGCTATTGAAAAAATGCAATTTTCATAAAAGGTATTCAAGGTTAATTTAATTTGGGGTGACCTTTATGACCTTTAGATTTTCCAAATGATGGAATAGAATAGATCATCGCTGGAGAAGAGCAGCAGTAAAGAGGGGCTGGGAGATAGGAGCCTAGTGCAGCCGTCTTTATTTTCACTAATGAGACCTGGGTTAAATCTGCTACTTGGCAGCAGAGGTACCTTTGAGATCCATGAGATCTGGCTTCCCAGGTGATGGGGACCCTGTTGAAAGGCCTTCTTGACTAGAAGCATGTCTTCCCAGCCCTACCCCAGGAGGCATCCATACTCACAGCTATTGTGCATGACATCAGGGAGGGCTATTCCCTTCTCCAGCAACAAAAAGAACCACCCAGGAGCTATTATTTGGTCCTGCCCTAGATGAAATTGGAAAATCAGGAAAATCAGTTATTCTACCTTTACACACTGCTTCTCCAGTTACTTTCTCCACTAGACAATCAGGGATTGAGGACTGTCCCTCCAATCAGGGAAAAGATCTTGACAAATTCACCCTTATTATGTTATAAAGAACTTACTGTACAGTCTCTCCAAAGATAATTATATTTTGAAATAGACCTAATAGGGAAAGATAGACTCCAACACAAATAAATGAGCCTCTAATGCTGTAATTTCATACACGGGGTAGGAAGGGCGGGGTAGGGTGCCTAGCAATTCTGTCTTTCTAAGGAAGGAAACTATTTGACCTGCCTCAGGCTGGTCTGCTCTTTGGATCTAATCACATGTAACTTAGTCTTTCAGCAATTTTTTTAGACCACCTGCTGCTTCCAAGGACTTTCTGACATTTCTGAAGAGTTCACATAAGCCAGATGTATTACTAAGCAGATCAGCTGTCATGGATAAGATTTTGTGATCCCAGGCCAATGTCTTTCCCCTGCTTTGACTCATGTTTTAATGATCAACAATCATCTTCAACCCTGGCAAGGAGGCAGATAAAACGAGTCCTCTGTCTTAATAGCTGTTCTCATTATCTTGGCAAAATCCATCATCCAGGAGTTGAAATCCATCCACAAGAAAAATCCATTGTCCAGGACCTGAACCCCATCCAAAAGCTAGGTGCCCTCTCAAGACAGAGCTGGCCTTGGAATCAAGTCTCTGATCCCTGGCTGGTTGGAGCAGGGTGAAGTCCTTTTTCATGGTTGTGGAGGGCCTTATGATAATACAGAAATCCTAAAACCTAGCAATAGCGCGACACCATCTTCCACCCTTAGCCTATCTAGGTAAAATCATATAATAGAAATAGATTTTAATTGTCTGGTGCAGACTCTTTGAAATAATTAGACAACAAATAGTCAACATTTTAATGGGAAAAGCAAAACAAAACAAAACAAAGCCATGAGGTTTGGAGCCGGAAATCCATGATTTAAATTCTGTCCGTTGAGTGGTTATGTGGCTGCAGATAATTAGCTTAACCTCCCTGAATGTCTGTGTCCTCATCAGTAGAGCAAGAACAAGCATCAGAACAATGACAGCAAATGGGATAATTCCTATTCCATATTGCATTTGTGTGAATTAATTGTTGGGACTGTAAGACTGTCGGATACAGTGCCTGTTTCCAATAGAGCTTGTCTGCTCTCTTTCCTTCCCCCTAACACTTTTGTCCTGTTCCTTTCCCTTGAGACAAAGTGGAATCAGCGTTTTGTTTCTCAGCACACACATTTTTTTTTAAAGATTTTATTTATTTATTTGACAGATTAAGAGATATTGAACATGAGTGGGGTTAGGGGTTGGCAGCAGGGAGAGGGAGAGGGAGAGGGAGAAGGAGGCTCCCCATGGAGCAGGAAGCCTGATCCAGTGTTCTATCTCAGGACCACAACGTCACGACCTGAGCCGAAGGCAGCCGCTTAACCAATTGAGCCACCCAGGTGTCCCAGCGTGTACCTTTTACAACTTCTGCCTTCCAGTGGATTAACAAAATATTCATTAAGCACACATGATAGAAACAGCCATTTTCTGTGCAATGTGGAGGATACAAGAAGCATGAGCTTGAACTCAAGGTATTTGCACATTACAACATATGCCTATGCAACTGTTCAGTTGCAAGGTGCTATATATAAAAATTCTCTAAATTAAAGGGATGAACAGCACAAAATCTTAAAGCTCCAGGAGGTCTGCCCTCGTCCCTTTGTGGCAAGGTAGAGGAGACATGCTTTATTCTTCTGCATTTAGAAAAAAAAAATCCTCCATAATAAAAATGTCCAAGGTTGGATGGGCTCATGTATATGCAGAATCACTTAGTACATAGGACAATTTCACTGGAAAAATGAATTACACAGTCATTCTTCCTCCTGAGTCTATACGTTGTGTGGCCTCCAGTAGGAGCCAAAGAACTTTGCAAAGGGCATCCCAGGCCTTCCTGGCTGTTGGCCACATTGTCAAAGTTAAGGCCTATTTTTCTAGCAAGCTGGTAAAATTGTGATAATTATGTAATCTGACTTTGATATGGATGGAAGACTTGAGGTAAAGTTTAGTAAATTTTTCAGGAAACACACAGATTACAATATTAAAAAATTTAAGCTAATGCTAACTTCAGCGTGTTTTAAATGGGTAGGTGATTTTTTAAAATGAGGTATTTGGTTAAAAGTGCATGTGAGGGGCACCTGGGTGGCCCCATCAGATAGGGTCCAACTCTTGATCTTGGGTGAGGGTCCTGGGATTGAGCCCTGCATCAGGCTCAAGCTGAGTGGGGAGTCTGCTTGGGATTTTCTCTCTCCCTCTCTCTTTGCCCCTCCCCCCAATAAATAAATAAATCTTAAAAAAAAAAAAAAGTGCATGTGAGATTTGAAGAGCCTGCGTGCCCATCCAGGGAGGGCAGTGCCTCAAGTGGGAAAAAGCAGAGATTCAACACTCCTTGCAGAACCCCCGGGTTCTGCTGCTCCTCTGTTCTTTTCATGTCCGCTGCTGAGTAGACCTCCCGCATCTCTCTCCACGCCAGCCTCAGAGTGAGAGCATTTATTAAAGATATATTTTGTAAACAAATTTTATTTTGGGACGAAAAAGTTTTCCTTTCTGAGAAAGTCCCTTGTGAGCACATAACCCTCAGGCAACACTGGAATTTGTTCATAAATATCGGATTTCTTTTTAGAGTAGTCACATCCTTAGAGCAAACATTAGAGTGGCCATGGTTTACTGTTAATGAACATAGTTAAAAAAACTATTTCCCTCACCCAACTTGATACAGAACCTTATCAATAAGGCCCCCTCCTTCTGCATAAATGTGCCCCTTTCTCTGCCTTTCCACAGTATCCATTCCCCGAATTTTATGTATATTCTCACTTTCATTTCTTCGTGGATTACTAGGCATGTAATTATACCAGGTGGAATCATTCACTTTTGCCGGGTTTTGAGCTTCACGTAAATGACCTTGAACTGTTTCTTCTCTTCAGCCGCTCACTTTTTCCATTCGACACTGTATTTGTGAGATTTATTCATTTTGATTTTTGTAGCTGTCATCCTTAGAGAAAATGGGATGTTTCTATGTCACACTAGGGTAAAGGAATTAGACACGATAGTGTCCTGTGTGCTTTGTGTGTACTGTGTGTGTGTATGTGTGTGTGCTCATGCTTGTGTGTGCCTGTGTTTTGGTGAAAGTTTTGCTAGTCTCATAAAATGATTTGGGGCTCACTCCTTTTTCTATTATCAGAGTTTATGAAATATTGGAATATTCTCCTTACCAACTGTTTGATAGAATTCTCCCATAAAATCATCGTAAGCCTGTTATTTTCACTGTGGGAATATTTAAAATTATCAATACAATTATTTTTGGGTTATAGGACTATTCAGTTTTTCTATTTCTTCACAAATTAGCTAAGATTATGCCAATTTTTAAAAATGTCTTGAGACTTCTTTTATAGCTTGGTATACAGCTAACGCTCATGAATGTTACATGTACACTTGAAGAGAGTGTATGTTATTCGTGACTTTGAGGAAGGATTTTGTATGTACTTATTAAGCCAATAATTATGTTTTCATTTTTTCATTGATGTTTTTCTTTCCTTAACCAATAAATAGCTAGAGTCATATTCAAATTACCCACTTTGATGGGGAATTTGTCAGTTCTCTTATTTTGTCAATTTTTATTTCATATGTTTAGAACCATATTATTAATCACATAATGTTACAGGATAGTTATATATTCTTGAGGAATCAATCCTTCTGTTACATGAAACTTTATCTATACTAATGACTTTTGCCTTAAAACTTTTCTTATTTAATATTAATATAGCGACTTCTCTCCTCTTTGGCTTGGTATTCCTTTCCTTTATTTTTAATGTACATTGCATGTGTAGGTTTGAATGGAGATTCTCGCTCTCCCTAAGCCAGCCTCAGCTGCTCTTCAGTCATAAAAGTACTGGTTCATCCGAAACCCCATCCATTCCTTGCCTGCCTCTCTGCCCCCAGATTATCTTGAAATAAATCTCAGGCATTTTGTCATTTCTTTGTTAGCTATATAGTGTGTATTCTTGAAAAATATGGACACTTTTTTAAAAATATGGACACTTTTAGAGACATAATAACACTATCATTATTACACTTAAAAATTTAACCTTATTTCCTTACTGTCACCAAATAGCCAGTCATTGCTCAAATAATCCTGATCGTCTCATTTATTTTTTATTTTTTATTTTTAAAAGAACTTATTTATTTATTTGACAGAGAGAGAGATCACAAGTAGGCAGAGAGAGAGAGAGAGAGAGAGAGAGAGAGAAAGAAGCAGGCTTCCTGCCAAGCAGAGAGCCCGATGTGGGACTCGATCCCAGGACCCTGACATCATGACCTGAGCCAAAGGCAGAGGCTTAATCCACTGAGCCACCCAGGCGCCCCTGTCTCATTTATTAAATGCTTATTTTGAACTTAAATCCAGATATGATCCTTGCATTGCAATAGTTTAATATGCTTCTCAAATCTCTTTTAATCTATATATGTTTGCTCCCAACTTGTATCTTCTTTTTATGCTGTTTGTTTATTGAAAATTGCCTTGTTTGTTCAGTAAACTTTTCCATATAATGGATTTTGATAACTGTTTCCTTGTGAAAGATTTCCACTCATGCCTTTGTATCCACTGTGCTTTGTGAGCACAATGATATGTATCTTCCTGGCCATTCTATTTTGAACCATTGTATATTATTATGTTTTAGGGTTCTCATGATATTTCTGGGTTTTGTTATCCACTTACAATTATTTTGATTATTATTTTGATGTTTATTTTGATTATTTTGATGTTGATGTTGCCACTTTGATAGCCTTATATTCATCATCGTATTTTTTTGTTCTCCAGTAGTTCAGCTTTTTCTATTTGGTCTTTTTTGCTCTTATTTGAGTTGATAGTAATTTTTTTAAAACTCCCTTCATTTAAAAATGTCTGTGGGTTTATGTTATGTGTAACACCTCCCTCCCCCACAAATGTCTGTCTCAGAAACCTATGCAATTCTAATTTAGCATTTCTCACATTTTATTTATTACAAAATTATGATAAACACTTATTGAGTACTATTCCAAATGCTTGATGTGAATTATGTTTTTATTACACAAATGAGCTATGTTCTACTTATTATTATTCATTCACACATGAGGAAACTAGGTACAGAGCAGTTACATAATTTGCCTATGATCCTATGGACAAGAAGGGGTGCAGTTCAAATTTAAGTTCACAGTTGAAATCCAGAGCTTTGTTTCTTGCTTAGAATATCAACTCCTTAAGGGCAGGGCCGTGTTCTTCATATTCTCTGTGTTCTCCACACATGCTGTACTTTAAAATAAATAAATAAATAAATAAATCTCTGCTCTATCTCTCCCTGACCCCAATTTGAAGGATTTGGGGGAAGGGGAAGTCCTGTATTCTGGAGTTATGTTCTCCCTCTGCCACTACTCTTCTGATGGTACAGACTTTTCCTTCCAAAACCTGCTTGGGAATAAAGTTGCCAGAATTAGGCAAATAAAAATATAGAATGCCCATTCAATTTGAATTTCAGATAAACCACAAAAGACTTTTAAAGTACATTCTGTAAAATATTTGGGACATGTATCTAATAAAGAATTACTTGTTATTTATTTTAAATTTAAATTGATCTTGTCAGCCTGTATATTTCTGGCAACTCGACAGGGGAATTGCTTGGGAGAAATCTATTGCTCCTGATACCGATCCATTGTTCTAGGTTAGTCCATGCCTCTTTTTCTCTGAGAGTTTGCAAATGTTGACATTGAACAAAGTTTGTGTGTGTTCTTACACTGTCACTCTTTGCAGTCACCAGCCTAATTTGCTGTCCTGTTTTGATTGATTAAAACCACATTAAAACCACATACCAGGAGTGACTATAAATTATAGATCTGTTTCATAATTACCTAGCTACTTCTACTCAGTGATGCATGAGTGACTCTGCTCTCAAAGCCTTACTAATTTGATTCATTATCAGAAACATTTTTTCTATTCTAAAGCCTTAAAGTAATTAATGTTTTACTAAAGAAAATCCAAAAGTAATAAAGAAAAATGGAAAAAAAAAAAACATGGACATGGAAAGAAGAGGAGGTGGTGGTCTTCAAGTCTCTTCTTCAGGGACAGCCACAGTTGACACTGGTTTTTAATCTATTTCAAGTTTTTAATCTATTTCAAGTCTTTAAAAATACGTAAATAGTATATAGGTATATACCAGTTTATATTCTTTGATATTTATCCCACTTAGACAAAGCCTGAGATTGAAACACCTTTTGTTTAAATTGTTTCCAGTTTTATATTACAAACAGCTTTAATAAAAATGTCATTTTTATTTCATTCTTGGTTTTCATGTATGTGACAGTCACTATTCAATGCCCTGGAGAAAGAGCAGTGGAAACAGCAATGTCTCTACCCTCAGACAGTTAATAGGGGATATAGAAAACTGTCCAAAATGTAAGTAAATCTGTAAGATATCAGGAAGTGACAAGTGCTGTGAAAGAAAATGAGTGAACAAAGTGATAGAGAAGAGGGTGCTATTTTAAAAGAAGGAGGAATGGAGGCCTCTGCTGGGATGTGACATTTGGGCAGAGATCCTGATGAGTGAGGAGTGAGCTATGGGGACGTGTGGGGATAATCATTCCAGGTAGAAGGGACAGTGGGTACACCTGCCATGGGACAGTAAGCTGCTCAGTGCTCCTTCCCGGTTAAGGCACAGAAGAAAGACCAGTTTGGCGGGACTGCAGTGAACAGGTGAGAGTGGTGGAAGACGCAGCCAGGGTTGGGTTTTATGTCTCATTATGAGAAGCCATCTGTGCTCCACACATGGGATGCCCTCTGTGCACTTCAGTCTGGCTTCTGCATGAGGGGTCGGAGTGGGAGCAGGGATTCAGTTAGGAGGCCATCTTGGAAGGCTGAGAGTGGAAAGGACAGTGGCTGGAGTTGAATTTATGGGGATGGAGCTGTGAGCAGTCCATTCAAGATAAATTTTGGAATTGCTGTTGACAGAACTTACTGATAGATTGATGTGGGATGTGAAGGAAGGGGGCCATCAAGGAGGATTCTGGGTGCAGTTGTTTGCCTCAGCGTGAATGATGGGTCCCTTCTCTGGGATAGGAAATGACTAGAAGACTAGAAGTTATGTGTGGGGGTGGGGAGGAGTGGCGACAGTGTGGGTTATGAACCAGGAGGAGGACTCCCTAAAGAACACGACCACGCTAGCTCATTGACCTTGGATCCCCGGCCTCAGAGCTGTAAGTATAAATTTCTATTGTTCATAAGCCTCCCAGTCTATAGTCATTGTTCTAGCAGCCTGGATGATCTAAGACAGTTGCTATGCAATTCTGTAGATCAGAGCCGAGGTCAGAGCACATTGCTATGCTGAGCCATACTGGGGCCGGGGGCAGGAGGAAAAATGAGTAATACTGATCTTTCTATAAAATGTTGATATTTCATTCATGATGCATTTGGGGGCATTAATTTTGTTTTTATAATTTTTTAATTAAAATATGATATACTAGAGATGAGTTTTTGATACCCTTACATTTAAGCTTGAGGTTTGAAAAGCTAGCTCAATTGTCTCTCAGTCTTGGCCCCTTTGGGACTAGAATGCATGGGTCTGAATGAGTCATCGAGAGAGGAACGGGACAGAGAACCCAGGAAGAAAATTCCCAGCAAAGGAGAAGGTGAAGGGGCAGCCATGAACTGGGAAGAAAACAGGAAGAATGAGGTCCTGGAGGCTGGGGAAGATAGTGTTCAATGAGGAGGGAGTCATCAGCCACGCCTATGTGGACAGAGTGCAGTGAGTTGCCCCTAGGAGTCTGACCCACCAGGAAATTTGTTCTTATGGAGATTGGGGTGACTCAGGAATGCTGGTTCAATCTGGGGAGAGAATTGGAGATGAGGAGCATGAGCATAGACAATGATTTCTAAGGAACTTCCTCTGAAAGGGTGCGGACAAATGGAGTAAGGGCGGGGGGACCATGGGCTCCACAGAGGGCTTTTTCTTTAAAGAATGGTGATATGTGGGCAGTTCACATCTAGTGGGATCCAACCAGTAGGCAAGAAGCCACCAAGGGTGCAGGGGAAGGGAGGGGAAGTTTATAAGAGGAGAGTCTGGGGCAGATGGAGGAGTTGTGTGCAGCACACAGAGTTGAGGGGTGGAGTTGACCTGGGCAGGGCCAGGCATCTGCTCCTTGGGACAGGAGCAGAGACAGAGTATGGGCCACAGAGGGTGGCCTGCTGGGTTTGTTGGGAACATGAGGCTGTCCCTAGGCTCTTAGACAAGTCTGAGGAGGAGGGCAATGTATGTAAACTGGTCATCATGGAGAAAGTAGATTTCTATGCTTGGGGTAACAGGCCTGTCTTTATTGATCTTATCAGATTCAGTAATTGTTCTGTGCTCTTTCTGCATTTCCCAAATGCGTAACACTATCATCTCTGCAAATAATCAGTTGACCATTTTCTCTTTTCTGTTTCCTACCTTGTGAGCCCAAACAGAACCTTTTAGAGGAAGATGATGGTGGACATCTTTGCTTACTTCCTCATTTTAATAGTCACTCCTTTGGTCTCACACTGTTAATTGTGGTGTTATCTCATGTTTGGAAATACTTTTAAAATCAGGAGGTAATATCATCACATGGCCAGTTTATTAAAATGTTTCATTATTAGTGATTTTTGACTGTCCTTTAACTTCCTTTTTGTTTTTTTTTTTTACAGCCAAATAATAAGAATTTATTTTTGACACAAAGTAGGAAGTATCCTGCTGTGATTCTTAGTTTAAACCAGGGCAAGTGGCCCTCTTTTGGTACTGGTAATGAGTACCATAGTCCTTCCTAGGGAACATTATCAGATTCTATTGGAAACTTGGTCCTTGTTACTGTAGAAGAGTCAGGAGTTGGCAAGTTATGTGTCTCCTGTTTCATTTTCTGTGAACATTTCTATGATATTTGGTTACAAAGCTCTACCATTGTGAAATCATCCCAACTTTGGCACCAGCTTGCCCTTCTCTGCCAAGGGAATGTTTGAGCCAAGAAAAAAGCCTCTTCTGGGTGACTGGGAGACTCTAGGATCAGAATGGTTTCAGTAGGGAGTTCCTATGATCCTAAATTCTAAACCAGCTCCTGATACCCAGATGAAATACATTTCAGATTTAGAAACTTCAGACAGAAATTTTGGGTCCATGATGACAACTGGAGAAAATGTGTCATCCCTAAACCTAAATTTAACCCCTAACTTTAACGCTGAAACCTAACCTGGCCTTAAAGCCCAAACTGGAATGAAATTGAACCTGAAGCCTGGACTCTGAACCTGAGCCTTGAATCCAAGCCCTGAACCACGAACCCAAATCCTCAACCAGAACTCTGAGTCATGAGCCCTAAACCCAAACCCCAGCAAGACCCCAAACCCCAAATTTGACCTTGAACTTTATCCTCTAAGCCCTAAGTCTTAAACCCTAAATCATAAACCTGAAGCCCTAAATTCTAACCGTTACTCTGTCCCTCACCCTAAATCCTCACCCTGATCCTAAACCCAAACCCTAATCTAGAACTCTGACTTAAACCTGAACCTGAACCCAAATTCAAACACTTCACCACACTTTGTTTATGTATCCACAACTGATGGATATTTGCAGTTTCTACCTTTTGATCCTTGTGAACATTGTTTGGGCTGGGGGATAGGGTTAGGGTCTTGGATCCGGGTCAGCGCTAGACATGAGACAAAGTTGAGGTTAGAGTGTGGGTCTACGTTAGGGCCAGGGTCATGTTCGGTGCCATCGTTTGGGTCAGGGACTGTTGTCATTCCATATTGTTTCCAATTCATTGTTCCTTAGCTATTTTTGGAGAAGCTCGGAGGATATTGGGCTCCATTCAGCTTTAAATTCCAGAATGAAATGACTTCAGCTGGACCCTGGGAGGGAGCAGGTGCTTCCACTGAAGGGTGAGCAGCCCTAGTCCTGCACTGCCCTCCACCACCTGCAGAGGGCGCCGGACCCCCAGGTCCCGCCCTGAGCCCGGCCTGCGCAGGCGCAGCTGGGACAGGAGCCCGGTCTCCTCAGGACTGGCTGTCGAGGCTTCTGGAGGACATGGGGCCGCTCCCACACTGACGGGACGTGCTGTGGAGGCTTTGAGGGCTTGTGGGTCCGCTTCCACACCAACAGGAGCCTGGTCTCCTCAGGACCCACTGTCGAGGCTTCCAGGGGATGTGGGGCCGCGTCCACACCAACAGGACACGCTGTGGAGGACGTGGGGCCGCGTCCACACCGACAGGACCCGCTGTGGAGGACGTGGGGTCGCGTCCACACCGACAGGACTCCGGCGTTCTCAGGACCCACCGCGGGAGGAGAAGGTGAGGAGAAGCCGCTCCGGCCGGGACTGGCGAGGGGGCGCGCGGTCTCGGGACCCCACGGAGGAAGCGCGCGCCGTGCGGACACCGGGGTTTCCGTGGCCTCCCGCGGGGCTGGCGCGGGGCTGTGGGGTCCCTCCTCTCTGGGCTCGGACGCCCCCCGCCCCGCGGCTGTGTCCGCGCCCCCGGACTCGGTTCCTGGGGCTCCTCAGACGGTCTGCGGTCCGGGAGCGGCCGCGGGCGTCGGGGCTCGTGCTCCCCCGCGTCCACACCCGCCGCAGGGCTGGGCCGGAGTCGGGGCGTGCGGAGCGACGGCGGACTGCGTGGACGGCTGTGCGGACAGCGGGCGTTTCCCGGCGCCGGTGCGTCTCCCTCCGGGTCTGTCGTAAGCGTCGCGCGGCGTCGGACGGCAGCTCCGTCCCCTCCCGGGTTCGGGGCTCCTCGTGTCTCGTTCTTTCGGCCGCGGCCGAGGCTGCTCCGAGGTTCTCTCCGACGGTCGCTCCGAGCCCGCCGAGACGCGGGGGGGTCGCGGACGCTGAGGCGCTCCCGCGGGTTTCGTGAGCTGCGCGCTCGTCGCCTCACGCTCCGGCCCCGGTTCCGGGCGCGGCTCCGCGGGCGCGTCTGGGAGGCGGAGGGCGGCGTCCGGGGAGCGAGCCACGCCCCCCGCCGGCCGCGCCGGGAGCCGGGAGCCGGGAGCCGGGAGCCGGGAGACGACCGCGACTTCGCGGAGGAGGCGGCTGCCGGGAGCGGCCGGGAAGGCGGGTGCCCTGGAGGACGACGGGCCGGGCTCCGGGTGACGGGGGACCCTCGCCGGCGGCGGGGACGGCGACTCCCTGTGGGACGGGAACCTCCGGCTTCCCCTGCGGGGCCGGGACGCAGGCGGCTCTCCTGCGGCGGCGTCTGACGCGGGTCGGGGACGGACGGTCGCTTCCGGGACGGACGCTGAGTGGCGGCGCCCCCTCCCGCCCCCCCGGGCGGCGCCCCGGCCGCTGTGCGGAGGCTCCCGCCCGCGCCGGCGCAGTCCGAGCCCGGCTGTGGGGGCGCGCGGGAAACTGGAACCAACTCCGGCCGCTTCCCGCACCCGAGACCCGGCCCGGTTCAGCCCTCCCGCGCGTCTCTGGCTGGCGTGTGGCCTCGTGCAAGGGCGAGCGGAGCTGGGAGGGCTTGGCCTCCATCCCGAAGTCTCCTGTCCTCCTGCGGCTGTGACGGGCTGGAACGCGGCTGTTTGGAACGGTCCTTTGCTCTGCGGTGACTCCAAAGTGCCGTCACCTTGTCGCCGCCGCGCAAATCCGCTCCGTCTCCGCCCTCGGACTCCGCGGCCGTCGGGTCTTTACCACGTGTGCCGCTCCCCACACGGTGCTTCAGTGCGTTTGACCCCGAACAGGGACAGTGTCCTCCAGTCCTGACGTGGATGTGACACTGCGCCAAATGTACCTGCTGCTTTCGGGGACGCTGACGTCCTGTGACAAGCGGCATCACTGACCCAGATGCTCAGGTTCAAAACTTTGGGGATCGTGGCGCCAGAGTGGGGAGGTGGTGTCAGGTGGGGCTAAGGGGGCACCTCCGACCTAAGGCCCTCACTCCCGCTTCAGTTCCTACCCGGACCCTCCCCAACCAGCCCGCAGGGTGGGCTCCGCCAGCCAGGAACTCCACGTGTCCATTAACTTCTTTTTTTTTTCCCCCATTAACTTCTGATGGTTACATAAAAGCTTTTTGTTTGTTTGTTTTAAAGCTTTAATTGTAGTCTTTCAGACTCCAGTGGGTGTCTTCTTTTTCTCTTTTCTGCCTCCCAGCTTTAATTGCATCCTTCTTTAGACTTACCTATATCTGGTTAGGGACTCCTCCTGAACGCTCCCAGAGCACCCCATGCCAGCCCCTGTCATAGCGCTTGGTGCATTTTCCTATTTATCTTCCTCCTTAGTCTTTAGGCTACCTCAGGCCCCTTTTACCACCATATCATCAGCTCCTGGCAAAATAATGTTTGCCGAATGACTTGATGTAGTTAGCTGGTTTTCTGTATCATTAATCCTCCAAGTACATTCGCCCTAACAGATGAGCAGGGAGTGGGCATTGATTATTATTAACAATTATAACCAGCACTGTACCTAGTGCATTATATTTATCATCTCATCTAATCAGTTATACAGAGGTAAGTAGTAGTATCCCCGTTTTGTAGATGAAGAAATGGAGACAGAGAGGAGCAGTTGTCCAGTTCCTAGATCCTACTGCACACACTCTCAACCACTATGTTCTGTTGCATTCTTCTGTTCAAACCCACATCTCCCTCTTTGTTGGGGTGTTCTCTGCAATTTTTGATGCAGTAGCTCAAACAGTAGGAACACCCATCCTGAATTGAATTAGAGGGTAAGATGGGCACCTCCTGTGAAAACTCTGAGTCTTTAAGATACATTTAATGATGTAGGCATTTGCTGGATCACAAAGTCTGAAGGTTATGTTGCTCTCACTTCTCCTTATTAAAAAATCCTTCTCTTTCCTTTATTGTATGTCACCTTCCCATCTGAGTCTTTCTGTCTTCCAGCCCAGATGTTTTTCTTTTCCTTTTTTTTTTTTTTTTTTTTTTTAGGATTTATTTATTTATTTGAGATGGAGGAGGGAAGAGTGAGGGTGAGAGAGGGAGAGAGAGAATCTCAAGCAGACTCTGCACTGAGTGTGAGCCCGATATGGGGCTCGATCTCACAACCCTGAGACCATGACCTGAACTGAAATTAAGCTGGATGTTAACCTACTGCCTCACCCAGGCATCCCTGGACGTTTTTCTTCAAGAGACTTAGATGAAATATTTGTCTGTACTTTTTTACTTTTCTCACATCATTTCATTCTTAAAACAATCCTGTGAACTAGAAACTATTACTATCAACCTTCTTCAGACAAGAAAAATGAGTGGTTAGGTAATTTCACCAAAGCTGTGAAACTAGTGACAGAGTTTGAAATGAACTCCAAAAGTCTGAGTTCTTCAGCGCCTTCTACCACCTCCCTTGTTATAACCTGCCCTTATTATCATCATTGGAGAAATATGTGTACTAAGCACACTTACTGAAAATTTAAGTGTAAACCCATGTCTAAATGGCCTATTCACTCTTTAGTGTGTCTTTTTTTTTTTTTAAGATTTTATTTATTTATTTGACAGACAGAGATCACAAGTAGGCAGAGAGGCAGGCAGAGAGAGAGGAAGGGAAGCAGGCTCCCCGCTGAGCAGAGAGCCCGACATGGGACTCGATTCCAGGACCCTGAGATCATGACCTGAGCCAAAGGCAGCGGCCCAACCCACTGAGCCACCCAGGCGCCCATAGTGTGTCTTTTCTATGATCTACCCCCTCTAGAATTTTGTACATTCATTCTTAACAGCCCGAAGTGGCCGATATTGATAACTCCAGGGTTAATGCATTCCTGTGGTGACAACACCTGTTTATTGCTTTTCAATCTTGCTAGCATGCTGCTTTCCTCTTTTAGACACTATTAAGTCAACACTCTGCACCAAACAATTTTCTCAAATTGATCTGGCCCTTCTGATAAACCTAACAGTTCTTTTTAAGTGTATACTTAGAGTCGGGGGGAAAAAAAAAGTTCCCAATTTCAACTGGCAGAGAGTGAAAAGCTGCTTATCTTTTGTTTTCTCCATGGTATTCACTGGCAACAATAAGCCCAGTGTAAGGCAGAAGAGTCTTGGTTATAATTTCATGACATCTGAATATGGATGGAAGAAATTGCTTTATGAAGAGGAAAGCATTTGTCTTTAATTCTCAGCAAAATCTCAGGCTGGACAAAATTCCAGTGCCCACCTGAGACATTTAGGCTCCTATTTAATATTTTTGAAGTAAGTTCTTGGTGGTGATTTTCTTCTCCATCAGGGTGTCTGGGTGAACGATTTAATATTTCTTCATCTATAGAAATTTGGTTACCTTTCTTAGCTTTTCGGTATTAGTCTCAATATTTTCCCTCTAGCCCTGGAGAAGTTTGTGTGCCTCAATAATCAAAGATCTTTCCAGAGAAATTGGCCAGTGGGAGTTTGCTATGAAATAAATGAGCTAGCCACCAAGTTTGTCAGTGTCTGCCAGCCCCCCTGTTCTTGGAATACCTTCTTCACAACCTGAGCCCTAACTGGTCAAGTTCTTCTGTGGACACCTTCATATTCACTTCCTCCCAATGGTTCCCAAATGTCTTTTTAAAATATATATATTAATAATAATATATTAATTTATTTGAGAGAAAGGGGGTCAGGGTGAGGGGGAGAGGGATAAGAAGACTCTTGACTGAGCATAGAGCCCAACATGGAACTTGATCTCAGCACCATGATATAGTGACCTGATCTGAAATCAAGAGTCAGAGGCTCAACCAACTGAACCACCCAGGTGCCCCCCAAATGTTTTTCTTGGGCAGACTGTATCAGAACCACCTTGGTCACTTAATGAAAACTGTAGATCATCGTATCACATCTGAGATCTACAGAACCAGATTCTACAGATACAGACCAAATGGCCCAATAATTTGTATTTTTAATGGACTCTTCAGGTGAGTTATTTTTAAGTCAAGCCTCCTGCTCTCTGACTGCTACTTCTTAACCATTCTGCTCCATCCTCTAGAATGTCTTCCCTGGACATCTTTCAAGCACAGGGACCCACTGCTTTTGCCCCATCCCTCTCTCTAGATCAAGTCTTCACTGTACTTCTAACCTATTAGCTACCAAGACTGAGCAACATCAATTCCTGACATCTGTTATCTATTCCTTCATCTCTCTCCCCGTCCATGCAACTTTCTTGGAAAAATTCTAATCCTGGCTTTGTCTAACCATCTTCTTATCCTGTTCCTATCTATCTGAACCAGCCAAATATTTCAGAAGAAAACCACAAAACTAAGCTGGCTGGTCAAATTTTAAGTTATGATAAATTTCCTATAAATATTCAGTCCTCTTAGAAAATTTTAGCATCCCTCCCCAACTCTACAATTTCACACCTTTTTGTCCTCACTGTAAGTCCCTAAGCCTCTTCCTCAAGTCTCAAAATAGAAGCACTCACAGGGGCAATCTTTGGTCTTGCTACTGAGCTGACCAGCAGCCCACCTGCATCAGCACGCTCATGCCTTGTTTCCACACTTGCTGTGCCAACAGATGTGTCCTGTTTCTGTCCAAAGCCAGACCCTCCACGTGTACTTTGCACCCCATTTACCCTCCATTCCTCAAGAATTTCATTTATTTCCACCCCAGTCTCCCTTCTGCATTGTTGTGTTTCCTTTCTTCTTGTTCATTTCTATCAGTAGATAAACATGCTTTTATATCTTCTCTTTTAAAAAGACTTCTTCAATCCCTTTGTTTTCTCTCCACCTCCTACCCATTTTCTGCTCATCTTATAACAAAATTTTCTCTAAGATTTGACTGACATCTATCTCACCTTTTTCACGGTCCTGTCTCATTCCATTCTAACAGAGCTGTCAATCCCAACTACCATTTCACTGGAACATCATTTAATGAGGTCCCTGGTAGGTTCCATCTGACAGTCCCGGTACTGAAACTCTGTGCTTCCCCTTACTCAGCATCTAATTTGACTTGGCTTCTACTGCCGATCACACTAACCTTCTCTTAAGTACCTTCTTCTCTAGATTCCACAGTTTTCCAGTTTTCCATCTGCCACAGATTTCTCCTCATTAGTCTCCTTTGTCAAAAATCTACGAGTCCTCTTTGAGGCCATTCTTTTCCTCATACCCAACATCTGACCTGTCTGACCTGTTAGCATTACCTCAACATACATTCTGAAACCAGCAACTTCTCACCATCCATATTGCCACAATCCCGGGTCAAGCCAGACATCCACCATCTTGTACCGGGACTGCTGAAATAGCCCCGTTTCCTCTAGACATGAGCCCTTCAAGTCATTCTCTGCAAAGCGCCCACTGCAACCTTGCTTAAAAAGCATAAACCTAACACTGTCATTGAACTGCTTTGTTAAAATCCTTTGTTAAAATTAAAATTTGTTAAAGCTTCCTCTTTCAGTGAGTGAAGAATACAAACACCTTACCATGTTCTGGATGGCTCAGCATTTACTTGTCATTCTTGCAAATGTATTGAGTATCTATGAGCCAGATACAGCTTCAGGTATTGGGACAGTATTACAAAACAAAATTAAAGTCCTTCTCTTGTAAGGCTTCGGTTCTAATGGGGAAGACAGGTACTAAAAAAATTAACAAGTAAACTGTATGAGATATTGGATGGTGATGAGTGCTCTGGAAAGAAAGAAAAGCAGGGAGGGGGGAAGGGATTTCAGGGATATAGTGCTGGTGTGGTAGATGAGGGCCTCCCTGAGAAGGTAAAAGATAACATCTAGAAAAGACCCAAACCAGGAGAAGGGAGAGCCATGGGGCTGTGTGAGGGGAAGAGAGCTCCAGACAGAGGGCCGGCCATTCAATGAGAGGGTTCGGATATGGGAATGGGCTTGTGATGGGGTCAAGAAATGGTCAGGAGACTGATGTGCTCCAGGAATGGGGCAGCTGTAAGAGAGAACTCAGAGTGTTAACCAACCAAGGGAGGAGCGGGAGATTGAAATGGGAGCCTTGTCGGCCATGTTGGGAACATGGCTTTTAGTCTGAGTGAGATGGGAAGATGTTAGCAAGTTTTGAGCAGAAATGATTAACATTTTTAAAAGATATTTATTTATTTGAGAGAGAGAGTGCACAGAGTGGGGAGGTGAAGAGGGAGAGGATCTCAAGCAGACTCCCCACTAATTGTGGAGCCCCACATAGGGCTTGATCTCATGACCCTGAGATTATGACTTGAGCCGAAACCAAGAGTTAGACTCTTAACTAACTGAGCCACGCAGACACCCTAGAAATGACTAACATTTTAGAATATCATTGTGGAACCTCTGTGTTAAGAATACACTGGAGGTGGCAAAGTTAGATTCGGTTAGAAGATTTGCAATAAGCTTCCTGAAAGATGCCAGTGGCTTGGACCTGGGTAGTAGCAGTGGAAGTGGTGAGAATTGGTCAGGTACTGGGTCCATTTTGAAATGGAGTCATCAGGATTTCCTGACAGATTTGATGAGGGATGTAAGAGAAAGGGAAGAGTCAAGGATGACTCCAACATTCCTTGGTCTGAGTAATCGAAAGAATCCAGTTGCCATTAACTGTGACAGAAGATGTAGAGAAAGCAGTTTATTGGGGGCAGGGGGAGTAAAACTTGAATTTTCAGCTGTTTATTGCTGTGACACATAACTACATGACCCGTCACTGTCCATCTCTTTGATGACACGGAGGAACTGGTAACTCTTGGTGGCCGCCTTCTGGGACCCTGCAGCAGGAGACCCAGCTAAACCAGGCCCAGTCCCTTGACCCATAGAAACTGTGAAATAGGGGCACATGGGTGGCTCAGTGGGTTAAACCTCTACCTTTGGCTCGGGTCCTGGTCTCAGGGTCCTGGGATCAAGTCCCACATCAGGCTCTCTGCTCAGCAGGGAACCTGCTTCCCCCTCCTCTGCCTGCCTCTCTGCCTACTTGTGATCTCTCTCTCTCTCTGTCAAATAAATAAAATCTTAAAAAAAAAAGAGTCTCTTATTGATATTTCCCTCTCTTCTCTTAAAAAAAAAACACTGTGAAATAAGAAATTGTGTTGTTTTAAGATGCCAGTTTTTTGGTAATACTATGACCTAGCAATATATTACTAAGATAATGAGAGTGCGCTTCGATTGGTTTGATGTTTTTATTTGTTAAAATTAAAGTCAACGTTTATCAGAATAACGTAAGATTAGGTATACTTGCCTTAAGGTCAAAACATTAGCATTTGTAAAGCTTTTAAAAGGTTTTTTGTTTTTGTTTTTAGGGGTTTTGTTTTTTGTTTTAAATTTCTATGTTCTTTGTTTTCAAGATTCTTTCTAGAAAGGATATCTAGGTCCCTAAGCCTGGTTTATTAATCTGACATTTCTCACACCTAAAAAACACCAAAGTTGTTGTGGTATAGAGTCCTGGAGAATTAATTTTTGAATTCTTATGACATTAAAATGTTTTATAACATGAATGTGCAAGTAAATTCAGCAGATTGCTTTTTAAACATACTGTGCAACTCATGAGGAGCCAGTGAATAGAAAATTTGGTTGTTTTACATTCTTAGGAAATCTGGTTCTCCAGCCCTGCTGGTATCAAGAGAGATGGGGACAACTGAGTTTGGCTAGGGCGGGCTGCTGAGGTGTGCCAGAGAGGAGGGGCTGTGAGAGCAGCGTTCCAGAGACGTTGGAGGCTGGCATGGGTTTGGTTTGGGTTTGATTGTTCATTTGAGGCACTTTTTACCATATAATCAAGTGATTTTTTTTCTGCACATAATTAGACCAAAAAGCCATTAGTTACCATAAATAAGTCCAACTTTCTTGTCTTGATTACAATAACGCATTAGTTGGCAAGTTTGCAACTGTACTTCCATCTACTTCTATTCACTGATTCTGCTAACTCCATCAGGTTGCCTCTCCCCAAATTTTATTTTTTCATAAATCAGTATAAATGTTTATCCTCTAAAAGAGAAATAACTTTCAAAATTTTATTTTCAGGTGAGGACACAAAATTATGGCTAAAAACCAAGAAGTCAGGGGCCTTTGCTTGAACCCAAAAGAAATGCTCAAGATCGTACTGGATCAGATAGCAGCCGAGAAGTCCCAGGGTTCACATGACAGTGTAGATGGGAGTGCCCCACTACCACTCCTAGAGAATTGAGGGTCCTAATGAGTTGATCCCAAAGTGTGTAATTTTAATGGAAATGCAAAGAATATCAAGCCATGTCAGAGCATACTGTACTAGCAGCATGAAACCCATAATTTAAAAATTAGTAATGTTAATTTAGAAGAAAATACTCTGAGAGAGACAGATCTTGATTAGATCACACAATGAGAGGTACCTGGAAATAAACCTTTTTTTTTTTTTTTTTAAGTATGTTGAAGCCTCCAATAAAGTCCGCTGTGGTAGTTCTCTCTAGGTTCCACTCACCTGAAAGGAGATCACTGGATGAAATCTTGAGTCTGTTTGGGTGGAAAATGCCTCCCAAGCTTAAAGGAGGCAATTATTAAGCGACACTATTATATGATACATTTCAATGTGCTGAACAGACTTTAAATACCTGGCCTAGAGACTGGGGTTGACATGGTTCCTTCCATTTCAAGATGGCTGAAAGCAAGGGCAGGAATAATTTGCTTGTTTTCTTGGCCTTGGTTACCACATTTATGATGATGTTGTTTGTGGAGGTGTTAACTTAAGAAGGACTTTTGGCAAAATAACTGGAGAAGGACTTCTCAACAAGATGTATGAGGAATGTAGCAGGCACTCTATCAATTACCAAAAAAAAAAAAAAAAAAAGCATGGTCATGTGCACAGATGGAGCTAAATCTGGAAAGGCAGGGCTGAAATGAGGAATATCTCATACAAAAGCTGTTAGTACACCCAGGAAAACACCAGCATCCACCAGACTTTTTACCAAGACACCTCACCTCAGAAAATATGTCACTTTCATAGTGTGTTCAGTGGGAGTGGGGGACCTAAAATTATGACTTCTCTGAAAAATAGTTGCTTAGAACTCTTATCTTTTTAAAATAAATTTGTCAGGGAACCAGAAATGTCTTTGAAAGCTGGCTTGCTGTTTGCATAGATGTAAGCTGGCTTAGTCAAAGAAAAGTGTTTGTCAAAATTTATTTTTCCTAGGACTTCAGGAGTGTAATACTGGTGAATCATAAACCTGTTTCATGTCATCCTGTCATCTTTAATTTATTCATAAACCACTTTTGCATTATTTATTTAAAAATATTTTATGATAATATGAACACCTGTAAACTCACCACCCAATCCAAGAACTAGAACATTAATAATGACTTACATCCACCTTTTCTTCCATGGCTCTGCTTCCTCCTCAATCTCCTGAACTTTGTGTTTATTGATTCTCTGCTTTAAAAAATATGCATATCTAAAGTACATTATTGGTTTAGTTGGTTGTAAAAATTATAAAAAGGTTTTTATGCTGCATGTAGTCTTTGGGGTACTTGTTCTTTTTTTTTTTTTTTAACTCACCTTTTTAGAATTACTAAGAACCTTCCATTTTGTTTTGTGCAGTTAGCGTTTATTTTCACTACAATACACAGTAGTCCCCCATTATGCGCCATTTTGTGTGGTTTCAAATACCTGTGGTCAGACGATTCTCCTCCTGACCTGTCACTGGAATGCTACGTCACAATGCCTATGTCACTCATTTCACTTCATCTCTTCACATTGGCATTTTACCATCTCACATCATCACAAGGAGAAGGGTGAATAAGTACCATAAGACATCTTGAGAGAGATAAAGAGAGACCATAGCTTGTATTACAGTATAGTGTTATAATTGTTCTATTTTATTATTTGTTATTGTTAATCTCTTACTATGCCTAATATATCAATTACACTTTACTGGAATGCCTGTAGGGTCAGTCGGTTAAGCGGCTGCCTTCATCTTGGGTCATGATCCCAGGTTTTTGGGATCGAGTCCCGCATTGAGCTCCTTGCTCAGCAGGGAGCCCACTTCTCCCTCTGCCTCTGCCTGCCACTCTGCCTGCTTGTGCTCTCTCTCCCTCTCTGACAAATAAACAAATAAAATCTTTTTAAAAAATTGTGCTTTACTATAGGTACATATGTACATACTTACTACAGGTACATATATGTCAGATCAGTATGATCTGAAGTTTCAGGCATCCATTTGGGTTCTTGGAACACATCCTCTGTGATATGGGGAAGGGGACTACTGTAATATTTCATCATGTAAACATACCAGATTACAAAAATTCAATTTATTCAGGATGTAATATCTCTTTTGTACACCACTGAATTTAGCTGGTTACCATATAGTCATAGGTTAAATGTGCCATTTATTTTCCTTTTTTAGGCTGTCCCTGTCCAATTTTGGTATCAAAGTAATATTGGCCTAATGGAATGAGTTAGCCTAATAGAATGAGTTGGAAAGTCATCCCTTTTTTTTAAATTAAACACTTTGTTTTGAGATCATTGTACATTCCCATGTAGTTATTAGAAATAATTCAGAGAGATCTCATGCACTCTATATCCAGTTTCCTTTAATAGTAACATTTTGCAAAACTGAAATATAATAGCACAACCAGGATATTGATATCAAGACAGTAAAATGCAGAATATTTCCATCACCAAAGAGATTCCTTATGTTGTCTTTTATACCTACACCCACCTTTCTCTTACACCCTTACCCCAGTCTCAATCTCTGTCTACCATTAATTTCTCCTCTGCTTTGATGATTTTGTTGCTTCAAGGGTGTTATACATATGGAATTGTATAGTATGTGACCTTCTGAAATTGGATTTTTTTCCTCATAATTCTCTGGAGATTCATCTAAATTATTGCATAGTTTAATGGTTCAATAGTTTGTTCCTTTTTATTGCTGAGTAATACTCCAACAATACAGATATATCATGGTATGTGCTTAACCTGTGGGTTGTTAGGCCTGTTGAAAGACCTATGGGTTGTTTGTAGTTTTTCACTATTATGAAGAAAGCTGCTGTAAATGTGTGTAGAGGCTGTTGCAAGAACATCAGTCATCATTTCTAACGCTGTTGCAAGAACATCAGTCATCATTTCTAACACTATTGCAAGAACATCAGTTATAAACGCCTAGGAGTGCAATTGCATATTGGATAGTTGCATATTAACTTTTAAAAAATACTGCTGACATGTTTCCCAGAGTGGCTGCAATATTTTGCATTTTCACCAGCAATGACCAAATGCTACAGTTTCTCTACATCTTCCACAGCATTTTGTGTTGTCACTATTGTTTATTGCAATCACTGTGGTAGGTGGGTAGTGTTATTTCATGGTTGTTTTAATCTGCTGTTTTGCCAATGGTTCCTTAATGTTGAAGATCTTTGTATGTGATTATTTGCCATCTGTATATCCCCTTCAGTGAAATGTCTGTTCATGTCTTTTGCCCATTTCCTCATTGGATTGTTTCTGTTTTTACTGCTGTTTTAAGAGTTCTTTGTGTATCCTAAATATTAGCCATCTATCAGATATATGGTTTGAAGATATTTTCTCCCACATATAGTTGTTCTTTTATGATTTAACAGGACCCTCTGCAGAACAAAAGTTTTGCTGAAGTCAGAGTCCTCAATGTTTCCTTTTGTGGCTCATGCTTTTGTCATCTAGTGTAAGAACTCTTTGCCTATACCTAGATCCCGAGGTTTCTCATTGATTTTTCTAAAGTTTTCATGTTTTTACATTTTTCATTTAAGTTCATAATCCTAGAGTTACCTTTTGTTTTAGTTGTGGGATTTAGGTTAAAGTTCGTTTTCTCCCCCTCATGGATATTCACTGACTCTGGCACCATTTGCTGAAAACTCCATCTTTCCTTCCACTGAAAGGCTGTATCTCTGGACTCTGCATTCAGTTCCACTGATAGCTGGGTCAGTGCACCTGGCGACATCACCACTCTTTATGAACTTAGCTACGTCATGTCTTGAGATTGTGTACACTCCTTCTTCCCACTTTGTTTTCCTTTTTCAAAAATGATTTTAGCCATTCTCATTGCCTTGCCTTTCTACATAGGTTTTAGAATAATCTTGCTATAGTTACAAAACATTTTGCTGGGATTTCAGTGGACTGATGTGTTTTGTTACTGTTGTTGTTTTGATACATTTGGGAAGTATACAGTCATTATTTCTTTGGGAAGTATACAGTCATTATTTCCAAGATACTGTTAATATAAATATTAGATCTTTTGTTACGTTCCCATGGGTTTCTAAGGCTCTATTCTTTTTTTCCCCCCCTCTCTCTATTTCCACTCTTTAGTTTTGATTAGGTAATATCTATAGTTCTATCTTCAAGTTCACGGATTTGGTTCTTTCTCCCTTTCATTTTACTATTGAAACAAAGCACTGAGATTTTTATTTTGGATATTGTATTCTTCAGTTGTAAAATATCCCTTTGATTTTTCTTTATATCTCATATTGTTATAAAAGTTTAGGCTTTCATTTTTCTCATTTGTTTCAAGAATTTCTGTAATTGCTGAAATTTCTGCTGAGGTGTTTTTCTGATAACTGCCTTAAAACCCTGGTCACATGGTGTGCCTGGGAGGTACAGTTGGTTGAGCATGTGACTCTTGGTTTCAGCTCAGGTTGCATGATCCAGGGTTGTGATCTCCTGGTAGTGAACTTGGTTTTGGGGTCATGAGATCAAGCTCCACACTGGGCTTGACACTCCGTGGAGAGTCTGCTCGATATTCTCTTCCTATCCCTTTACCCCTCCCCTGCCGCTCACACATACTCTCTCTCAAAAAAAAAAAATCCTTGTCAGGTAATTCTAACATTTCTGTCATCTTACTGTTGGCCTCTACTGATGGTATTTTTTTTTTTCATTCAGTTGAGATCTTCCTGGTCCTTGGCATCATTAATTATTTTCTACTGAAAGATGGATATCTGGGGTATTATGTGCAAAAGTTAGGTATTATTTAAGTTTTTTATTTTAGCTGGCTTCTTCTAACAGTGATCTAACAGAGAAAGGAGAGACACCACCTTGTTACTGTCAGATGGGGGTAAGAGCCCCAGGTTCCACTCATTCTCCATTGATATCCTCAGGGCAGGTATTTCCTATGTCTCTTGGGTGGGCTGGGACTTCCACCTTCCCACGGGGCCTCTTCTAACACTGCTCCAGCAGGGAAGGGAAAGGTAAGCTCATTATTTGAAGGTGGGAATGGAAGTGCAGCCTCCTCACATGGTCTCCACAGACATCATGGTAGGGATATTTGTACTTCCTGGAGAGGATGAAAGTCCTAGCTCTTCTGACACTTCCCTGGAGGAGGGTCTTGTTACAGCCTCAAGAAAGTAGAAGTCTAGGCTTTTCACCTTGCTTTTGCTGCCATGGGTGAGGATAGGACGCAGTCTGTCTGTAGCTTTTGGCTGCAATAGAGCACTTACTGTCTGAAGTTTTTTATCTTGATAGAGTGCACCTCTCCTGGTCTTTTAGCTATAGGAAGCAGGGTTTCCTTGGGGCTGTTTTGTCTGTGTCCATTTTTTTTCAGCTCCAAATATGGGCTGTTTGAGGCAAAGAGAAAACCCAGGGAACCCATCACTGTGCCATTCCTTGGAGAGTGAGCTCTCTAGCCAGTCTGTCTCAGAATTTTCTTATATTTAGATTTACATATAATGTCTTATATTTGTATTTACATATAATGTTGACATACAATGCTTTTAGTTGTACGTAGCAGAAGGAATACAGAAAAGTACGTCAATTCCATCTTCTTTTTAAAACTGATTTTTGTTCTTCCAAAAAGTAAGAGGAGAGAACACATCCCAGCTCATTTTATGAGTATTATTCATTCATTATGATACATTATTTAGAATTAATATTACTCATTCTAGCATTACCCTGATACTAAAGCCAGACAAAGACATCACAAGAAAGCTAGAGACCAATATCCCTTATGAATATACATGCAAAGATCCTCAACAAAATACAGCAAACTAAACCTAACAATATATAAAAGTGATTATATACCATGACCAAGTGGAATTCAATTAAGTGATATGAGGCTGTTTCAACTTCTGAAACCAATCACTGTAATATACAATATTAACAGAAAAAAAAGGATAAAAGCCATATGGTCATCTTAATAGACACAGAAAAAGCATTTGAAAAAGTCCAACACCCTTTTAGGATAAAAACTCTCAAAATAATAGGAATAGAAGAGAACTTTCTCACCTGGTAAAACGTATCTATGGAAAACCCATAAATAACATCATACTTAATGGTGAAAGGCCTAAAGCTTTCCCTCTAACATCGGGAACAAGGCAAGGATATATGTTATTGCTACTTCTATTCAATGTTTTTAATGGAGGTGCTAGACAGCACATTTTGGCCATAAAATGGGTGGGGGGGAGGCCTCTAGATTGGAAAGAAGAAAGTAAAACTCTCTGTAGAAGGCATGATCATGTATATAGAAAATCATAAGGAAACCACTAAAAGCTACTAACATAAACGTGTTCAGCAAAGATGCAGGACACAAGATCAATACACAAAGGTCAGTTGTGTTTCTATACTCAAGAAATGAACAACCCCAAAATTAAATTAAAAAACAATTCCTTATGTAACAGTATCAAAATAATAAAATTCATAGGAATAATTTTAACAGTAGTAAAATATTTGAACAAGAAACTGTAAAACATCATTGAAAGAAATTGCAAGAGACCTTAATGAATGCAAAGGCATCTCATATTTATGGATTTTGTTTATGGATATTGTTAAGATTGTAATATTCCCCAAATTGACATGTCGATTCAACTCTAAGCTCTATCAAAATCCTAGCTGTGACTTTTGCAGAATTGACAAGCTGATCCTAAAGGTCATGTGATAATGCAAGGAATTCAGAACAGCCAAAAGAAATTTTGGAAAAGAACAAAGTTGGAGAACCCACAATTCCCAATACCGTAATATCCTGCAAACCTGCCATGATCAAGATTGTATGGCACTTGTGTAAGGGTAGACATGAGCGCAATGGAATAGAACCAAGAATTTAGAAATAAACCCATATATCTATGGTTAATTGATCTTCAATAAGGGTACCAAGATAATTGAGGAAGCAGTAGTTTTTCAATAAATGATACTGTAACAATTGAATCTTTAAATATAAAATAATGATGAATGATTTGGAGCTTCCTCATACTATATTCAAAAACTAACTCAATATGGACGAAAATCTACATGTAAGAGCTAAAACTAATAAATCCTTGAAGAAAAGATATGTATAAATCTTTGACACCTTGGATCAAACAATTGTTTTTTAGGTATGATACCACAGGCACAAGAAACCAAAGCAAAAAATAGATGAATTGGACTTCATCAAAATTTTAAACTTTTAGGGGAGGAGTCAAGATGGCGGAGAAGTAGCAGGCTGAGACTACTTCAGGTAGTGGGAGATCAGCTAGATAGCTTATCTAAAGATTGCAAACACCTACAAATCCAACGGGAGATCGAAGAGAAGAAGAACAGCAACTCTAGAAACAGAAAATCAACCACTTTCTGAAAGCATATTTCCCTGGGGTTGTTGCCACCCTTTTAGTATTTTACTTGCTCCTTCATCTGCTCTTATCTGGACAAAATGACAAGGCGGAAAAATTCACCACAAAAAAAAGAACAAGAGGCAGTACCAAAGGCTAGGGACCTAATCAATACAGACATTGGTAATATGTCAGATCTAGAGCTCAGAATGATGATTCTCAAGGTTCTAGCCGGGCTTGAAAAAGGCATGGAAGATATTAGAGAAACCCTCTCGGGAGATATAAAAGCCCTTTCTGGAGAAATAAAAGAACTAAAATCTAACCAAGTTGAAATAAAAAAAGCTATTAATGAGGTGCAATCAAAAATGGAGGCTCTCACTGCTAGGATAAATGAAGCAGAAGAAAGAATTAGCGATATAGAAGACCAAATGACAGAGAATAAAGAAGCTGAGCAAAAGAGGGACAAACAGGTACTGGACCGTGAGGGGAGAATTCGAGAGATAAGTGACACCATAAGACAAAACAACATTAGAATAATTGGGATTCCAGAAGAAGAGGAAACAGAGAGGGGAGCAGAAGGTATATTGGAGAGAATTCTTGGAGAGAATTTCCCCAATATGGCAAAGGGAACAAGCATCAAAATCCAGGAGATTCAGAGAACCCCCCTCAAAATCAATAAGAATAGGTCCACACCCCGTCACCTAATAGTAAAATTTACAAGTCTTAGTGACAAAGAGAAGATCCTGAAAGCAGCCCGGGAAAAGAAGTCTGTAACATACAATGGTAAAAATATTAGATTGGCAGCAGACTTATCTACAGAGACCTGGCAGGCCAGAAAGAGCTGGCATGATATATTCAGAGTACTAAACGAGAAAAACATGCAGCCAAGAATACTATATCCAGCTAGGCTATCATTGAAAATAGAAGGAGAGATTAAAAGCTTCCAGGACAAAAATTTTAAACTTTTATACTTAAAAGGACATCATCAAGAAAGTGAAGAAAATGTGCAATACACAGAATGGGAGAAAATATTTGAAAATCAAATCTGATACGGATTTAGTATTGAGGGCATAGAGGGAACAACTCAACAATAAAACAACAAGTAACCCAATTTTAAAATGGACAAAGGAATTGAAAAGATATTTCTCCAAGTGGTATATACAAATAACCAATAAGCACATAAAAATATGTTCAACATCATTAGCTGTTAAGGGAATGCAAATCAGAACCACAATGAGGTACATCTCACATCTACTAGGATGGCTATAGTCAAAAAGACAGTAACAAATGTTGACAAGGATATGGAGAAATTGTAATATTTATACATTTTCAGTAGGAATTTTGAAGTTATTCACCACTATGGAAAACTGTTTGGCAGTTTTTCATAAGGCTGAAAATAACTCCTAGCAATTCCATTCTTAGTTATATACCCAAGAGAATTGACAACATATCCGTATAAAAATTGGAATGCAAATGTTCATAGTATTATTTTTAATAGTAGTCAAAAAGTGGGGACAACTCAGATGTCAACTGATTGATAATAGGTTAGCAAAAAGTGGTATATCCATACAATGGAATATTATTCCGCCATAAAACATGATGAAGAGCTGATACATGCTGTAACCTGGATGAACTTTGAAAACATAAGGCTATGTGAAAGAAGCCAGACCCAAAAGGCCACATACCATATGATTCCATTCAGATGAAATGTTCAGAATAGGAAATCCACAGAGACAGAAAGTAAATTCTGTGGGACTATGGGAGGAAGGAATAGGGAGTGGCTGCTACTGGATATGGGTTTCCTTTGAGAATGATGAAAATATTCTGAAAACATACAGTGGGAAAAGATAACCACTGGAATTGTACAATTTGAAAGGTAACTTAACTTATTGTGTATGAATTATAAATCAAAAATTATATGAGGAAAAAAATCAGTATCTTTGTCTTCCACCTATTAAGTATTGGCATATCTTCATGTTCCTTGATTTCCATCCATCTCCTTGGTTTGTAGAGATTGTCCAGACATTTAATGTGGGAATATTTTAGATACATTTTATCTTTTTACTTTTGCAAATCTTAGTTTTTCCCCATATGCACATTTCCCTAGGGGTAATGCCTGCTAGGGAAGAACTCAAGGCTTAGCCTGACTTGTGAGTTTGTGTCATCTCTGGTTAATTTAAGGAGAAGAATCTCTAGGAGTGAGAGCCACAGGCACCACAATATCACACACCCATCACCACCTTACTCTCACCCCACCACTCAGCTCTTAAAGTCAATGTGTTTTGAAAAAAGCAGTCTCCCTAGGTTGAATCCTTGAACTGTGGGGGCTTTTAGGTGGTTTGAGTACAGGAGTGGAATGCTCAAGGCCAGTTGTCATTAACTCATCATTCCAGAGGGCTTTAAAGGAGTAAAGAACCTATTATTTGTATCTTGCTATTTATGTGATTCTGAATTCCCCAAATCTTGTGACACCAATTCAGAGACATTTTCACCAATTTTGCAGATCTAGGGCTCTTAAATGTAGCCTAGTTTTCCAAGTGTGATAGTTTCAGCACCCCAGTATCTTTCATTATTAACCAATGATCCTTGGAGAAACTTGAGGATAACTGGAACACATGGATATATTACGAAATAGAATGCAAAAATTTTGGAATTTGAAGATAAAACACCCAATTTGCCGGAAACCATTTTAGTCTAAACTGATATCAGACCTACCAAGGTCCGTTCACCTCTGCCTAAAGGAATATCTTTGGTAGAAATGTTTGAGAAACAGGATTCTAATTCAATAATCCACCATCCCTTACTGGACCCCATGGCTGAGGCTGAGTGTTACTGTGTTGAAGCAAGATTGTAAATTCCTGCGTATTAATTCCTGAAAGTCTAGTTGTAGTTTTGGAAAGTCACTCTATTTTTGCTTAATTTAACTTAATGTTCTTTGTCAGCAAGTACTTTTACAGCTCATGTTTAAAAATTTTCAAGTGTCTTCATTCGTGGGGACTACTTCAGTAGTTCCTGATGCGACATAAGGGTCTCCCCCAAGGAGTTTATTTTCATTTCCAAATGTAGGCAAATGGCCTAATGCAGCTTATAGTGTGATTCTTGAAGGGTTCCAACCCCTCCAGCAGTGTTTAGTAATATTAATCCAAATATTTGGCTTTATCACACTGAAAGGTGTTGTTGTGGGAGGCAAATAGCATAGAAATTGAAGTGAAGTTTTGACATATTTTTCAAAGAGAGGGCTAAAGGGAGGAGGTTTGGTGGCAGGCATCTCTCGAGAACTTGCTGACTAAAATAAAAACTAATTCTCCAGCTTTCCCATCTGCTAAACACTGGATTTCTTCTGAAAATGCCATGTTTAGTAAAACATAAGATGTAAAATTCATTGAGGAGGGAATAGCAGTTACCAACTTCTGCCCAGTTAAATGTTTACTCTAATAAATGAGTTGCCTGTGCAGATGTTCAGTTATAATTTTTCATGGTGCTTAGTCCTAATTTCCATCTTTAAAGTGTGTTTTTAAAATCCTGGAATGAATATAGGGTTTTCAAATTCGGAATATTTGTGATAATCTTATTAGTGATCCTCATAGTAATTTTTCCCTAGTAGGTGACATCTCTGTAAATCCTGGGAAGTCTTGGGAACTCATTGCCCCTAGACTTTCTGCCCAAAAATTTCATACCTAAATAGAAAAGTCTGTGTCATGCATGCTGTTGTGATACTGGGCTGTGGAAGGAAATGACCACCTTGATGGTGATGAGGTAGAATGTATCAGTCAGTTTTTGCCACAGTAATGCTGCATAACAAACCACCCCAAAATACAATAAAAAGTATATCTTTCTAGCTGATGAATACATGAGTCAACTTGTCTGGGCTCAGCTGGGTCTGACTCCAGGCCATGGGTTTAACTTAGATCTGCTCCAAGAATCTCATTTGTCCAGGATGAGTGGACTAACTCCCAAGGCATGTTCCTATGGTGATGGCAGAGAGCAAGAGGATGAGACTAGTTGTGCACGTGCACCAGATAATACCCCACTGGCCAAAGCAGACATGCACACAACCCAAATTCAAGTGGCAGGCAAATATATTCTTCCCCTTATAGGAGGGTCTGTGAAAACACAGAGCAACAGGTGTGGGTACAGGAAAGTGTGAAGAAATATTGCCAGTATTATAACTTGTTAGAAATTCAACACAGCTTTCCTTGGAGTGTGTCAAATTATAAAAATTCTAAATTTTCTTACCATGAAGTTATAGCACATGTGCACCCTTTTCTTATTTGATATACCCAGAAAGAAAGCCTGTTTGCTACAGTGCAGAGGTGATTTTCAACCATTTGCTCATTTTAAGTTTTTAAAGCATCAGAACCCCCTTTCAAAGTAATTTTATGTAGAACCTCAATTTATGAAAGGGATGGTAGTGGAGCACCTTCAATGTCAGAGTAGAGAGAAAGGAGAGTCACGGGTAGGATTTCGAAGTAAAATAAAAGATGCCAGCTACATTTGGATTTCAGATAAAGAACACATACTTTTTTAGTATAAGTATGTCCCTTTGGTGTCCTTCTCTCTTTCCTTCTTCCCTCCCTCCCTCCTTTTCTCCCTTTCTTTCTTCTTCCCTTTCTCTCTCATTTCTTTCTTCGAAATGGCAACTCTAGTTGAGTGTGACACATAACCGTGCCCATTCTACCTACCCCTTTACTACCTGCTATTTTCTTTTTTAAGATTTTATTGATTTATTTGAAAGAGAGAGAATGAGAAAGAGAGAGAGCATGAGAAGGGGGAGGGACAGAGGGAGAAGCAGACTCCCCCCTGAGCAGGGAGTCTGATACAGGTCTTCATCCTGGGATGCTAGGATCATGACCTGAGCCTAAGGCAGTCAGTTAACCAACTGAGCTACCCAGGCACCCATCACCTGCTATTCTAAAATGTGCCTTGATGCCCCTGGTCTGCTTAGATAGAGCCATGCTTCTCTCCCTTTCCAGACTGTAGGAGCAACAGGTTTTTAGGCCCTCACCTGTCTTCCTAGGGCTCTTCCATGGAAGATACAGCTCATAAGTGCCTCTGTCCCCTGGGCTCCTTAGGGGCAATATTTTGGGGGAGAAAACTGACATTTGACTGAGGACCGAGTCTACAAGGGCAACCCAGAGACAACCTGAAACTCTCCAACAGCCACCAATGCTAAATTGTGGAGTGAGAGCTGAAAAAAAGCAGCATGAATCATTTGGAAAAAGAGTTCCCATGCTTAAACAAATGAAAGGAAGGAATGATTGAAAGTCCTGTCCCATTAAAGTTTCTGATCAGTGTAGTGATTGATTCCCCATGGAGCACCTGAAAGACTGATTTTTGCTGGAGGCAGACATGGAATGGGCAGGAGTATGACTGCTTGCCAACCCCCTCCCCACCCTCCCCCACTGGAGCAGCTCCCCCACCGCACCTCCCATTATGGAGGGGCTGATTAGCCTGCTTGAGAAGATCACAGGGTTTGGTGAGGCAGCTTCCTTCTTCTTGCCTTTCGCAAATTCAGCTTTTCCATACCTCTGACTACACTGTTTTTTGCAGAACAGTGAGCACCTTATGTTTACACGAAGCTAATGGGCCCTGTTAGAACTGATGTGATTTTCCTCCCTCAGTTCAGGGATTTAAATTGTGGGGAGTCAGGGGAGACCTGGGTCCACAGTGAAAAGGAAGTTGCTTTAGATCTGTATCTCTGTGGATCAGCAGCAGATGGGCACATACGAGCCTGAAGCCGGTTACATGAAGTTTTGCTCCCTTAACAGCACGACAGACTTCCTGATTGTTTTAATGAGTGGGAAATATTTCATCTACTTTCATGCAGAGATCAACAGTGAGCTCAAAAGTTCTGGGGAATAAAAAAAAAAAAAAAAAAGCTACCTAGAAGCGGTTAAATGCTTTTGCTGGCTTAATATTCCATATTCAAGGGAATTCCAGAAGGTAGAGGCTTCTGGAAAACTGAGATCAAGGCCTGGCTGTAGTCAGTTCTGGTGGAGGAGGAGAGGGATGAAGGGAAGCCTTGGACTCCCTCCAGGGCTTTCCCATCTGTCCACAGGGGCAGGCTGAAGCAAGGGGCACCAGTGTGTTCTTTGGCCTCCTGTCTGTCCATGCAGAAGATAAATAATACATTGGTCTTATTTATTTGCTTGAAAAAGTAACTGGACAAAGCAAAAATCATTTTTATGTCTTGGAAAGGACCCACACTGTATGTACTTTGAAGAGAAAAGCCTTCACAGTGAATGGAGACATTTGCGTGGAGTAAGGGGATCATAATAGGAAACTAGACCATAAAAACACCCCATCTGAGGCAAAGACAGATAATGTCCTCACTGTCCCTTTAAGATGTTTGTTCTCCTCACAATCCTGCTCTTCAAGACCAAAAGAATTTCTTGTTTGTTTGTGTTAGGAGCAGCAAGCCATCCGCTGTTGTGAAGGCTGGCAGAAGTGGGTTTTCCTTCTGTGTTGCCCACGCGCATTGAGCACCCGCACTGCCAGCGTGCAATCTCTATAACCTCATTGGATGACCCTGATACATTTTCTGGGCGGAAAGAAGTTTGGGCACACCACGAAGGGCTTGGTGCCCCTACAGTGTGCTGGAGAGGCAAGCCCACTTAGTGCATGTTTTCCCACAGTTCTTTCTCTGCAGATAAACAAAAGCACAATCAGAGCACTACCATCCAGAGACCAAGAAGTGTCCAGACCACAGCGCAATCTCATTTCACCACTTCCGTGAAAGCTACTTGGGAGATCCTATTGTGTATCTAGTTCAGAACTGTAGCTCTAGTATTAAGGTTGTACACTTTTTCTTCTTTTGCAACTTCATATTTCATGCTTCTGATTAGCCTAAGAACCATATGACTGTAGGATAAATCAGTGCTATCAGCAAGGTGAGAAATCTCATAAGTGTGTATAAAAGCTGCGCGGAAGGAACAAGAGAAATCCATGAACTTTTCAATGTATTGCCTGTAATAACAATGCTCCCATTATATCAGGGATGATTTGTGTAACTTTCTAATACAGATAGACTTGCTTTCATATTTCATCAATTCATTCTAGATGCTAATATGAATAGGTATGTTTTGTCAAAATGGGGATGACAATGTATATTGCCTACTTTCTGAACTTTAATGTTTGTTTAAGGTAAGTGTCATACAAATTTATTTAATATAAATTTAATTATTTAATATACATTTTATTTAATAGAAGGTTGTCCATAAGTACTTTTCCACCTTTTTCTAGAGTTTGCATTGCCCCAAAGCTCCCAGATAGAAGGACAGACCCAGCTCTGGCTGAGTCTAAAACCTAACTTTTAGATTTTAGACTCCCCGACACAGTCACCAAGGTAAGGATGGCCTTAATCTCCATTTACTTGGCCAGTTTGCTGAAGACTGTAAATATGGCAAAGGGCCTTTCATAGGTGTCTTTTCTTTTTAAGATTTTTGACTGAGGTATGCATTATGACCGCATGTGTGTTCTCATTCACATGCTTATTTTTCAAGCAGCACTTACACTGATTCTCTTTTGACTCCAAAGGAAAGAAATAGTCCCTCCAAAATGAAGAGTTTTGTGGAATTCCACAAAATCTGAAACGTTGAGCCATGCCCTAAGAGAAGCCCCATGCTAGATATGTGATGGGGAGGCACTCTGGAGACTCCCGAACCTTCCCTGTTGACCTGGGGCAGGCCAGCCTCCCAGCAAGCCTGCTAATCACAAGCACCTAACGTGTAATTAGAAGCAGCCCTCTGCTCCTTTTGGCTCCTTGTGGGATACTACTCATCTGTGACATACCTTCCTAACAAATATTGTGTCTGGTGTTTAATCTCTGAAAGTCCATTTGATCAAGTTTGCCCTGAATTGTCGTGATAACTTGATTTCACCTGTACTAATTGTTGGGGAGGGGAAGGAGTAGTAATCCTACTAGACATGGCCAGGGTTATAACTGAGTATATATATATATATACACACACACACACACACTTTTCTCCTCAGGGAAAAGGTTTCAAGTTAAAAGACAAAGAGTATGTGTGTGTTTGTGACTGTGCAGGTTTGTGGTATGTGTGTGTGAGAGACAGAGACAGAGAATGAACAAGGCTTGAGGGGGCCAACTCTCTGGCCTGGGTTTAAACAAAAGATCACCAGGAATGACTAGAAGCAGTTTGGGGTGAAGCAGAGGCTAGGCTACTCTCCAAGAATGGTTCTGTCCTCACAGATCTGTCTCAGACTATATAAGGAGTGAGATACAAACAAGGACTGAGCAAGGCAGTGGAAAGCCACTCCATCCAATAGAACTTTCTGGGGCAATAGAAATGTCCACCAGGGTAACCTCTAGCCATGCCTGTGCTTATGTAGCTCTTGAAATGTGCCTGGTATGACTGTGGAACTGATTTTTTTAAATTAATTCACATTAACTTAAATTTAAATCTAAATGGCCCCAGGATCTAGAGACCACCATACTGAACAATGCCAATCCAGAGGAACTAATTTAGATACAACAATGCCTGCTCTTTGATCCCTCCTTGCTGTCACTTAGCCAGGTAACCTGGGCACGGTCCATCTCTGTCTGTCCTTAGCTCTCTCAAGGGGACTCTGAGAGGGCTCCTGGTCATAAATTCCTTCTGTTCCAGGAGCCCAATTGAGAGCAGAAGACTGAAGAATAGAAAAGAGAAGCTTGATGTGTCACCATTCTATGTAATTCCAGTTCTTCTCTCTGCCCTGCTATTAAAAACCTACCACAGACTGAACAGTGGGGCCTCCAAATGGTTGGTGGCTAGGGAATATGTTTTCTTTTCTACGCGGCACTCAAGGAGAGTTTCCTAAAACAGATTCAATCCATTCATCTGTTGAAAGGCATCTCGGTTCTTTCCACAGTTTGGCTATTGTGGACATTGCTGCTATGAACAGGGGGGTGCATGTGTCCCTTCTTTTCACTACATCTGTATCTTTGGGGTAAATGCCCAGTAGTGCAATTGCTGGGTCATAGGGTAGCTCTATTTTTAATTTTTTGAGGAGCCTCCACACTGTTTTCCAAAGTGGCTACAACAAAACTTGCATTCCCAACAACAGTGTAAGAGGGTTTCCCTTTCTCCACATCCTTTCCAACGTTTGTTGTTTCCTGCCTTGCTAATTTTTGCCATTCTAACTGGTGTAAGGTAGTATTTCAGTGTGGTTTTGATTTGTATTTCCCTGATGGCTAAAGATGATGAAAACTTTTTCATGTGTCTGTTAGCCATTTGTATGTCTTTTTTTGGAGAAGTGTCTGCTCATGTCTTCTGACCATTTTTTAACTTGGTTATTTGGTTTGAGTGTTGAGTGTTGAGCTTAAGAAGTTCTTTATAGATATCTTTATAGATATTGGATAGCAGCCCTTTGTCTGTAGTGTCATTTGCAAATATCTTCTCCCATTCCGTGGGTTGCCTCTTTGTTTTGTTGACTGTTTCCTTTGCTGTGCAGAAGCTTTTGATCTCAATGAAGTCCCAAAAGTTCACTTTTGCTTTTGTTTCCTTTGCTTTTGGAGACGTGTCTTGAAAGAAATTGCTGTGGCCCATGTTGAAGAGATTAATGCCTTTGTTCTCCTCTAGAATTTTGATGGATTCCTGTCTCACCAACCTATGTTGATTCCTTGCATCAACATAGATGGAACTGGAGATTACGCTGAGTGAAATAAGTCAAGCAGAGAAAGTCAATTATCATGATTTCACTTACTTGTGGAACATAAAGAATAGCATGGATGCCTTTAGGAGAACAAAGGGAAAAATGAAGGGGGGGAGAATCGGAGGGGGAGATGAACCATGAGAGACTGTGGACTCTGAGAAACAAACTGAAGGTTTTGGAGAGGAGTGGGGTGGAGTGTTGGGTGAGCCTTGTGGTGGGCACGTATTGTATGGAGCACTGGGTGTTGTACATAAGCAATGAATCATGGAACACTACATGAAAAACTAATGATGTACTGTACAGTGACTAACATAATAATAAGAAAAAAAGATTCAATTCACTTAAAACTCTGTGTAGATTCTCCCAGGGCTCTCTGGGTAAAAATTCTGCCTCTGGGCAGCTCTGTGTCCTCCTCACACCTAACCATGTGCCTTCCACACAAGGCCAGCTATTGGGGCTCTCACTGCTGTGCATGGTGCCACCTCAGCTACAAGATGGGGGCCAGAGGAGGGTGGAGAGGAGGTCAGCAGGGCTCAGAACCAGGAGTTTTGCCCATAAACCCAGCCCAGGTAAGCAGGATTCCAAGACCAAGTGTGTAGACAGCATAGGTGGTGTTCATGATGGGGTCCGGTAGAAACAGATGGGCTGAGCAGCGCTCAGAGCGAGCCCTGAGGGAGAAGCCAAGGTTTGGGGCCCAGAGGCTCAGTTGTGGCAGAGGCCTTGAGGACAGTAAAACTTGTGGTTTGGGTTTCAGGACTCAGGCTCTGCCTTGTTCCTTTTTTTTTTTTTTTTTTTTTTTTTTAAGATTTTATTTATTTATTTACTTGAGAGAGAGCAGAGCAAGAGAGAGCACACAAGTGGGGAGAGGGGCAGAAGGAGAGGAAGAAGCAGACTCCCTACTGAGCAGGGAGCCTGATGCGGGGCTCCATCTCAGGACCCTGGGATCATGACCTGAGCTGAAGGCAGATGCTTAACCCACTGAGCCACCCAGGCGCCCCTGCCTCATTACTTCTGACTATACCTCTCCCAGAGACCACAGGGCCCTTCCGTTCCCTCCTCTCCCGTCCTTTTCCTTCCATCTGAAGACCCCCGGGCCATGTCCCTGTCTTGCCAAGCCCAGCCTGACTTAGGCCCATTGGTGGGAAGGAGTCCTGAATTATTTCCAGAATCACATTCTTGGTCAATCAGACACAGGACCCATTTCCCAAAGTCCGGTGAGGGTCAGTCTCTCCAAGCCCTGCTTTTTGCCCTCATATACCAGCTGGGTACCCCACCTGCCCACTGTCCTTTGTCAGAGGCCTTTGACTAAAATCTCAAAACATGTCAGTGAGGAGGCAAGCAGGGAGGGCGCTCAGGCCGGGAGCCTGGAAACAGTTTCCCCGGGTGGCTGAGAGCGGTCTCACTGATGCATGTGTGGCTGCCGATCCCAGGAGAGGGGACCTCTGCAGCAAACATGCACATGCTTGTGACTTTCTCTTTGTGGTGAGCCATTTATTCAGGAAGGGATCCCAAAGGTTTCCATTAGGAAAATGTCCAGTTGAATGATGGTCAAGAATCCTGACAGGTGGCTTCTTCTGGGATAGTGGCTAGAGGGCTCTGCCTGTGGAACCCAAGGATGAGCACCAGTTTCTTGACAGAGCAAATAGAAATCAAGACAAGGCTTAAGTTCCTGAATCTTTTCAAGGCCTCACAGTGCCTTTTGAGCCCCAACTATACACGGGATCTACACTGCATATGATCCCATGGCAGATCATCTTCACATCACGAGCCCTGACACCTGGAATGGTTGCTACTCTTTCGGGTGTGGGTGTTGGCTGCCTAAGGAGCCCACAAGGGAGGACGTGGGATCTGCTGTTCCCCAAGGACCTGGCATGGGCTAGGAGTTGTACTTGGCAAGTAACATAACCTGACTCCCTCCATTCTCTTCTTTCTCTAGCAGTCTACTTTCCAGTCCCTTTCTGTCCCCTCTACTGGAAGGGACAACAGTATCCATTCGACAGGTGCAAACCTGTCATCTAGAGCACAAATGCCCAGTTTTGGAAGAGCGGATGTGACAGTGAACCTCCAACCATTTAAAAAGGTGGAAACTACCCCCCCCCCCCGCCTGCACCCAGCAAGTGAAATCTTACCTGGAATAGGAAACAAATGAAAAAGAAATAAGAATTTTTACCAAGCAGAGATGCTATTGTGGTTGAAGGGATTTGTGAGTGGATCCCGGATCCCAGTCCCCACAGCCTCCAGGGACACCCCCTTGGCTCTTGAGGACTTTTGGGATGTTCAGTGGAACACAAAGCCATCAACAGCACCCGCCTCTCCACCAAGGGAATGCTCTGTGTATGAATGTTGCTAACTTTTTACGTACAGCTTTCCTTTGCTACTCGTACCTCCATGGGGGTTCTTATTATTATTTGTCACAGTATTCCTATTATTGTTATCATTCCCATTCTGCAGATGAGAAACTGAGGCTTAGGATGTTTAAACAGCTTCCTCAAGTGACAGAGCCACTTTAACTGTGGGGAATCTGACTCTGAGGCTGACGTTCTTAACCATTATTCATTGATTCGTATGCTCAACCAGTCTTTACTCAGCACTATCTATAGGTCAGGCATGCTGTCTGTAAGCAAAACAAACAAAAACCACTGCCCTTGTGGAACTGACAGTTTAGTTGGGGGTAGTGGGTGGGTGGGATATGAACAGGAGATAAGTAAGCAAAAAATAGTATGTGAGTGGTAAGTGCTCCAAAGGCCAGGAACGTGGGAAAGGATAACAGACAGCATGGGGTTAAACATATAAATAGGGCCAGGAGAGTTCCCCGTTAAAGTGAGAACTACAGGGGCACCTGGGAGGGGCAGTGGGTTAAGCATTGGACTCTTGGTTTCGGCTCAGGTCTTGATCTCAAGGCTGTGGAATTGAGCCCCGTGTCGGGCTCTGTGCTCAACATGGAGTCTGCTTGAGATTTTCTCTCTCCTTGTGCCCCTTCCCTCTGCACACACACTTGCTCTTTAAAAGAAATAAATAAATCTTTTTAAAAAGCAAAGTTCTTTTTAAAAAAAGAACTACAATATTTTAGCTAAGTTTGGGGGAAATAAAAAACAACCTTGGGTAGAATTAAGAAAGAAGTCATCAAATTATATTTATGAAATAAGGTCAATGGTAAGATGAACAATACCTTGAAATCAGGATCTTTTAGTGGGTAAAACATACAGGCAGTCATGAGGTAACCATTAATATGACTTAAGATAACATGGATTCCCTGTGTCGGCATCTTGGTCCGAAACATGGGAATTCTCGAGAGGAAATCTTGCTCATGCACGCGTGTTCAGGGTGTTTTGTGGAAGCTGTGGGTGTGCGGCATGGCTTTGGTCTTTTAGGGTTTGCTTGTTTGACAGCGGCTGCTGGCTTTGATTGGGAAGGATTTCCTTGCTGGTTGTAGCAGAATATTGATTAACACGTTCTGTTCCTTTGCAGTTGGATTGACAGCTGTTTTATTGCAAATCCAGGCAAGCTCTGATAAATTTAGCACTGATTAAAAACTGAATCCTTAAGTGGTAAGATGGGTTAAGGTACTCTCACTTCGCACAACCATTTTCTTTCCCACTTAGTGGGAAAGGGACTTCCTGGGGAAGCCTGATGCAAAACATATAATCGGATCTCAAACTTCTTTTTTTTTTTCTTTTTAAAGATTTTACTTATTTATTTAGAATGTGAGTGGGGAAGGAGCAGAGGGAGAGAGAGAATCTCAAGCAGACTCCACACTAAGTACAGAGCCCGATGTGGGGCTCGATCCCAGGACCTGAGATCATGACCTGAGCTGAAATCAAGAGTTGGACACTAAACTGACTGAGCCACCCAGGTGCCCTGGGGATCTCAAACTTCTTAATTGCTCATGAATTTTATCAATTATTTCTTCTCTGAAGAACGTCTGACTTGTGTGATCACCTTACATTGTCTGTTTGTCACATGTGGCAAAATCATAAGAACAGATCACAAGGTCATCAGCAAAAAGAGAAGCAAGCCTGAATTTGTGTCTGGTTGTCAGGCTGGCTGTGAAGTTACAGTTTTGTAAGCAGAAGGTGGTGAGAGCAATGACTAGAAAGCCTCATGGAAGTGATGATGGAATGATTAGACACAGAGCCAGTCATCCATGTGGGTAAAACACAGCCTCCCACGCTGTCAAGTTCAACAAGCACTTACTGAACATCCACCAAGGGCCAGGCCCTCTGCAGAGTGCTGAGTTGACAGTGATGGGTCATGACTATAGGGTAATTCTGGGATGACGGGTATGTCCTTCAGAATGTCAACTGCAGGAGCCTGACATATGTTGCCATATCTCTATCATTGGGGCAGTTCTGTGAACTAGAACATTTTCTCTTGAAAATCCTTAAAAAATGCAAATATATCATCTGGAAAAGGGTGATGTATTAACCATTACCTGTGTTAGCAGAGCTCAGCTTTGCAATAGGGTGGGAGATTCATTGGTTTCTTCGCTGGTGAATCATTTGTTTGGATATCTGTTGAGGGGCCTGTATGTGTCAGGCGCTATTTGAATAAAACAGACATGTATTCCCTGCTCTCGAAAACTTCCATTTTGGTGAGAGGAGAGACAGAGACACACACACAGACTAAGAAATATTTATCTGATGTGTCAGATAGTGAGAAAGAAGTCAGGACAGAGGGATGGCGTGAGCCATGCCTCCTTTGCACGGGGCTACCAACAAAGAGCTTTAAATAAGGGAGCATTTGAACAAAAGTTTAAACTTGGTGAGACCAGGAGCAGCATGGGCAGAAGAATGGGGAGATCCAGGGCCTTGGGGCAGGGGGAGCTCTGGGTGGGATGCAGGAATGTGGCAATGAGCCCAGCGTGGCTGGTTTGGAGAGGTCTAGGAAAGAGTCGCTGCAGACACGGCACAGGTGGAGACAGGGATCATGAAGGAAAAGGCATCAGCAGATTTGTACGGGAGCATGGACACTGAGGCCACCAGCCTGTGGGCAGTAGATAAAGAGGTGAAGAAGAGTTTGTTTTATAAGCAAAAGGAGAAACGATGGGAAGAAATCAAAGTGTCCAAAGACCAGTCTCCTTCCTCTCATATTTCTTTATCCAGGCCTGGTCCCTGGCTCCACACCTGTAGCTCCCATAATGTTACCCACTCATCTCATCTGCGGGCTGAGTCACAGCTGGTTCCAAGTCAGTCTGCTCTTGCCGATGTTTTCCTCTGCCTCCTTCTCCTGGACCAGCTCCTTGGAAAGCCAACCAGACCAGACTGAGATTCAAAAGAATATCTTTTTTGTTGTTGTTGTTTTGGCCCTGCATTAGTAACCATGCGACTTGGGGCATTTCTTCACTTGACAGGTGAGAGATCCCAGGGCCAGGGAGATGAGGTTCGGCTACATCTGCCTAGAATGCATAAGGGCTTGGTCTCGGCACAATTTAGCCCTTATTCATACTTTTATTTTTGTTCTAATTGTCATTACACATTGATGCCTGTAAACTCTCCTAACACTCCATGGGCCCTAATCAAGTAAACACCCAGTAGAGGCTTCAATAGAAATATAAGGGAGCACCTGGGTGGCTCAGTCAGTTAAACTTTGGCTCCTGATTTCAACTCAGGTCATGATCTCAGGGTCCTGGGATTGAGCCCCACATTGGGCTCCATGCTCGAATGGAGTCTGCTTGAGATTTTCTCTTTATCTCTCTCTGTCTGCCCCTCCCACTGCTGGTTGGCTCTGTCTCTTTAAAAATAAATAAATCTTAAAATATATATGGGGTGCCTGGGTGGCTCGGTGGATTGAGCCTCTGCCTCCGGCTCAGGTCGTGGTCTCGGGGTCCTGGGATCGCGCCCCGCGTCGGGCTCTCCGCTCGGCGGGGAGCCTGCTTCCCCCTTTCTCTCTGCCTGCTGCTCTGTCTGGTCGTGATCTCTCTCTCTCTCTGCATCAAATAAATAAAATCTTTAAAAGAAAAAAAAATAGATATATAAGGAGTCCTAGTTTGTGGATGGACACACTAAAATTCAGTGACTTTCCTTTTTTTAATCTCCCTACAAATCACCTGGGAGCTCATTAAAATGCAGATTTCTAGAGAATATCCACAAATTTGGATTCAGTAAGTTCCAGGCGATTTTAATTTTACTTTCAATATGATGCCCAGAGGATTCTGAATCAGGTGGCAGTGGGCCATTCTTTGAGAAACAATGGCATGCATGTTAGTAACGATTATATCTTTGGGGGTGAAACAGGCAGTGGTGGTGATGGCAGTGTTGGTGGCGGTGTAAGCGGTGGTGGCAGTGGTGGTGGTGGCATGTGGGTGATGGTAGTGGTGGTGGTGTTGGTAATGGTGATGGTGGCGGTGGTGGTGATGGTGGCAGTGGTGGTGATGGCATGGTGGTGGCGGTGGTTGTGATGGTGGTGGTGGTGGTGGTGGTGGTGGTGGTGGCAGTGGTGGTGATGGTGGTGGTGATGGTGGTGGTGGTGGTGATGGCATTGGTGGTGGCGGTGGTTGTGATGGTGGTGGTGGTGGTGGTGGTGGTGGTGGCAGTGGTGGTGATGGCGGTGGTGGTGGTGGCAGTGGTGGTGATGGCAGTGGTGGTGGCGGTGGTTGTGATGGTGGTGGTGGTGATGGTGGTGGTGGTGGTGGTGGTGATGGTGGCGGTGCTGATGGTGGTGGTGGTGGTGGCAGTGGTGATGGCGGTGGTGGTGGTGGCAGTGGTGGTGATGGCAGTGGTGGTGGCAGTGGTGGTGGCAGTGGTGGTGATGGTGGCGGTGCTGATGGTGGTGGTGGTGGTGGCAGTGGTGGTGATGGTGGTGGCCCTGGTAGTGGTGATGATGGTGCCGGTGTTGGCGATGGTGCTGTTTGGAGATCAGCGGAAGTGGTAATGGCAGATGATAGTAGTGATGATGGCAGTGGAGATGGAGGTGTTGGTTGCAGATAGTAGAAGTGATAATGGTGGCCTTGGTGCTGGTGGCACTGGCAGTAGAGGTGACAGTGTTGGGTGGGAGTAGTGAATGTGGTCCTGGTGGTGTTGGGATAGTGCTGATGAAGATGGTGATGGTCATGGTGGCACAGGTGATGATCCTCACTCTTAGGCTCAGTGCCCCTGGTGCCGTTGCTTAGTTGCCTTGAGAACTCATCACGCCTAATGGGATAGAGGCCCCTGCGTTCACTGGAGTCGGCCTTTGTTTATCAGGTTCATAGGCCTCCAGGGGCTTTCCTCTGTCCTAAAATGTATCTTTTTAGATCTGATCTATAAACTGAACTCCAGGGTTTTTTCTTCCGAATGACTACCAGCATCATTTCTTCCATCCAGCCAAGTAGCTCATGTTTATTGAATGCTTCTTGTGTGCCAAGCATTCTGTTGGATCTTCTCGTTTCATTCCTACTACAGCCCTGTGAAATAGATGCCATTATGATGCCCAATTTAAAGATGAGACACATGAGGTTTAGAAGGTTTAGGAACAGCTGGGAACTAGTAGAGTCAGCATTAGACCCAGAGAGCCTTTGGTAGATTCTGGAATTACAGTGCAGGGAGCCACTCTGTCAGTTTCTTTGTCAGGCACATGGTGGGAACATAAATATCTGAATGAATAAATAAACCTGGCAGTTTAAAAGCGAACCAGATAAAACTGTCCTTCCTTCATATTATACTTCTTTTAATTTAGTCAAAGGTGAAGTAACAAAATCTCTGGGTGACGGCAAGTATTAGTTTCCAGAGTCTACCCTGCGCCCAGTATGTGGTTCATGTCCTCAGCCAACACTTAGTAATCAACGAATGAAACATTGTCAATAGAGTCTGGTGGATAACTCATAGTCAAAAGAGTCACAGAAAATTCAGAGTATTTGACCTGGTATATATCGTTTTTAAATGGTGGAGATCTTTGGGAAGTCCTTTCCTGAGATTTGGTGAAAGAGCTCACCCTCATGGGTGTGTCAGGATAGACAAAGAGTATGGACGGAATTGTCCCACGAAGACAGTGGAATGGGCAGAGCGAGTGGAATGGGAATGAGCATTACCTACCTTGGCCATGGGAATCTCACTCACTCAGTTCCCTGACGCTTTGAATTCCCTTATAAAGAGGTCAGTCATAATTGCAGTTAGATTGAAGGTTTCCAATGCAACTGATCCCTGTAGAGGAAAGGCTTTGGTTTAAGTCCTCTGTGAGGACATTGGTAGGGGGTGGGGGGTGGGTGTGTGGAGAAAGGAACATTGTAGGCATAAAGGATGCCTGTGGCTTCACCAGCTTTTACTGTTGGCGCAGATCCTCCCTGTGTTCTGACATCCTTTTGCATTTTTAACTACTCCATTGTCCGTCCCACTATTAGGCTCTGGTTTTGTTCCAGGAGAAGTGTTAAGTCTGCTCAGGAATAAAGAGCTTCCTGTCTTGTCTGTTGGGATGAAAGGATGGGTGTTGATTCTAATGGTCTTCACCTGGAGGAGTGGGCCAGGCCACGCACCCAGGACCCTGCCTTTCACTGCACGATGCTGTCAGATGCGTGACTTTTGTCTTACGTCTATAGTACTAGGGTTGCCCGGCGTCCACGGCTTCCCCTGCTCATTTCCTCAGTGCTCTCCCTTGAGTCCAGAAATTGTGCTTTTTAGCTTGAAATTTGAAAAATAAGCAAAAAAGAACTCTTCTCTTTAGGAAGAGGAGCTTCAGAGAAAAGCAGTTACAGTCTTTGATTATGAAAGAGCGCTCTTAAGAGTATTACGTTTAGGGGCGCCTGGGTGGCTCAGTGGATTAAGCCTCTGCCTTCGGCTCAGGTCGTGATCTCAGGATCCTGGGATCGAGCCCCGAATTGGGCTCTCTGCTCGGTGGGGAGCCTGCCTCCTCCTCTCTCTCTGCCTGCCTCTCTGCCTACTTTGATCTCTTTCTCTCTCCTTCCGTCAAATAAATAAATAAAATCTTTAAAAAAAAAAAAAAAAGAGTATTACGTTTAAATATTCTAGCCCGGTCTCCTTCTGCCTTCCCTCCAAGAAGAGTGTGCGATCAATAGTAGGATACGAGAGGCCCCAGCCAACTGGGGGGTTGGGCTCCAGTTCAGCTCTGTGGCCCAGAGAGGTGAACAGCTGCTTTGCTCTCCACTTTGCTTGGGTCCCCCATGACATTTGAAAGAAATTTCCCACTAACTCCAAAGTGTTTAGGCTTGAGAGCCAGTTAAGAAAACATAACCCGGATTGAATACATCATCATCACCTTCCTCTGGCGATTAGATTCTGGAGGGTTTTCACAGGCTACTGGCTTGCCAGGCACACACGACAGTCCCCGGGGACCCGGCTGGGATGTATAGTAATGCCATTGCCCAGGGAACTTGGTGCAATGTTGCTGACTCTCTGTATGGGTTAAGGGAAGCCCTGAGTGGAAAGGGTATGGTGACATCCATGAACAGCTACTGATCACCATTTCATGCTTTCTGCTAATGGGCTTGACTTGTCTCATTGTCTGTCAATGAGTATTTTTTACTAGCATGAATGTTGTTTCCGATGCACATTGTATTTCTGCTGGCACTGTGCATCTGCTCTGTTCCAGCTCTCTTTTGGGTGACAAGGCAGAGTGTGAATAAGACAAAGTCCCTGCCTGTAGGGTCATCCCTTGTTAATAGGAGAGACAGAAATGTAAGCCACTAATTATAAAAGTGCTGAAGTGTAGGGACAGCTACATTGTGATCTGGAGTTAGCTGGTCCTTTCGAAGCACTGACAATGTTGGGGGATGGGTATTAGCTCACCCTTCTTCTCCAGTCCCATTCTCCACAGACCACCACCCCCACCAAAGAGCTCCTTCCCTCTTCAGAGTCTCCAGCAAATCCTCCTCCTGGCTGTAGGCCAGGGAGCCCTGTCACATTTTCTGTGGTTTAAGAGTCAGCTGATACCCAAGCCTTCAGAAAGTGTGGGGCTGTTGTTCACTTGGATTCAAATGTACATACCAGGAAAGGAAAGAGCGTGATTCACTCCTCTCACAGATCACGAAGGCTTCACACAGAATAACAACTGATCCGAGTCTTGAGGAAGCAGTAAGAGATTTGCAAATGTCAGGTGCCGCGCCTGAGACACGTAGACCCCATACTTCATACAGCAATGCATCTGTGCTCTTTGCACAGAGCGGGTGGTTCGGGACCCACAGTCCTCATCCCCTGTCTTCTCGGCCACACAGAAAGCTTGCTCTCCCATGAGCGCCTCATTCCTGTGTCATTTCACAGCATATCTTGTGTGGTACTGTGGGAATGGAGAAGTGATCAAGGGTGTGTGTGTGTTAAAGAAAAGAGAGAATTCTGTATTCTGAGAGGACAGGCGTCAGTAAATTCATGGGGGTGTTCTATTATCCAGTGTAGCACCTAAGCACACAAAACCGATGACCTGTTCTCTTGATAGTAAAACAAAACAAGCAATTAAAGGAGAGGAAGGCTTTCAAGAAGGGTAGAAGGGTCTTCGGGGGGCTTTTAAATTTCAGGCTAACCCAGCCACCAAATCACAGCCAGCCAGACATACAGATGACAGGAACCCACAGTGGTCCAAGTACCAATGACAAATCAGATGGCCCTGGCTTACATAATAAAACATGATTTCAGCTGGTCACTTCCTATTATGCCCTTTAATTCATACACAAGAAGGGATTGGAAGGTGTTTCTCTCTTTTTCTTTTCCTCATGGATTTAGGGGTAAAGATGATGAGGACTGAAGTCGATCATAAATGGAGGACTGCAAATATGTCGTCTGTCTGCTCTGAAGCTTCCTAGCTGTGACCTCCATCCACTTTGCCTTCTACTCTGAGCAGAGCCCTTGGCCCCACCACAGGGCCTCATGCTCATGACCTTGTACCTGCCCTGTGTACAAAATAGGACTATTAATTTTATTAATCTCTCTTATAATGATCAAAGCAGGTTATAGTGGGGGAGGGGCCAGGAGTGAGAGATCATAAAGATCATTCTGTTTCTGAGTGGTATACTCTCTGTTCTTTCCTCCAGAGAGGTCATTGGTGCTCAGGCTAACAGCATTCACTGAGCTCCCAGTAGACAGGCCCAAGTGCAGACTCAGGAATCACACAGACATGGATTTGAATCCCAGCTTCGCAGCCTGCCAGATATGTGACCCAGATAGGTTCTCTGCCTGTGCCTCAGTTTCTCACCTGAGAAGATACAAACCTATGTCAAAGCAACATTCCAAAGAATAAGCAAATTATATAGCAAGCACATAGGCAGCAAACCCATCATAATTGACGGCGTTAGTGTGACGTTTGAAGCAGTAAAAAAATAATCACTGAATGCTTTTTTCCATTTAAGGATAGGCCACATTCAAAACAGCAAATGAATTCTTTTCTTTTAGAAAACAAGATATTATCTCACCTATTTTTAATTTTAATGGGCCAAGATGGAAAAAAGGGATCATGAAACTTTGTTCAAAAAAGTAAATTAAATGGAAAACTAGTCAGACATATTTTTTATGATTTAGTGTGGAGAGAAGATAAAATGGAACAAAAAGGAAAACACGGTGATGGTGTGAGCACAGGAGAGGGAGAGCTGTGAGGAAGGCAGGGAAAAGTGGGGAGGCAGGAGGGGAAAGAGAGCAGGTGGGGAGCTGAAGGGGACACTAGCTGGAGGGGGTTCCTGCAAGTCCAGGGGCCTTTGAGCTCCAGAATAATACCACGCATTCTTTCTGCCTTTTCAAATACTTCTTAGATCATTAGCCATTGTTCTTACTCCTTCCTTCCATTTGAGATAATGGTGGCAAGAGGAAACTAGCCAAAGTTTAGCTGTTGGAAGTGCAGAACAATTTAGGAGATTGAAACTGGGAAGAGAATAGGAAATCATAACCATAGAGGGAAAAGTAAACATGCAAGAGACAGGTTCCTCTAGAGGAGAAGGGAGAAAAAACAGACAGGAACCAAACCTGGGGGCATATGCACAGCTGAGCAGAAGGAAGAGGAGGAGAGTGGAACAGGCAGGGCATTGCCAGGAAAGCCAGAGCGAAATAGAATTTTACAGAAGAACTGATGGATAGTGTCTAACGTGATAAAGGTCAAACAGGATCAGGGCTAGGAACATTTAAATCTGTCTTGATAAGACTGACCTTCAATGTTTTAATTGGGAGATCTTCCCAGAGGGCAATTTGGCAACATGTATTCAGTGTCATTAAAATGATGTATCCGTTGATCTAGCCCTTCTACTTCTGGGACTTTATCTTTAGAAAGGAGTCAAAGATTCAAATGAGAAAAGTAAAACATGACATGTGTTAAAAAAAAAAAAAAGTATTTTTCATAATAGCCAAATATAATAAACATCGAAAAAGAATCCCCAGAGGGTATGGGTTACACAAACTGGGAATGTTGATGTTGTCAAATGCCTATATAGTCCTAACAAGCCATGTTTTTAAGTAAAATTTTAAAAATAGAAATATAATATCATGAGTTGAGAAAAGTGCATAAATCAGAAGTGTACTGTTCCCTGAATTTTTACAAAGTGAACACCATGTAACCACCACGCAGGATCAAAAAATAGAACAGTATCAGCACCCTAGAAGTCTCTCTTGTGCACCTTCTTGGTCATTACCCCCTCCAAAGGGGACCTCTCCTCTGACTCTTATCATCATAGGTTGATTTTGCATATTTTTAAACTTTACATACATGGGAGCATGCAGTATATACTCTATTGTATGTCTTCCTATGCTCAAAGAAACTATATTCATGAGCTTTTCCGTGTTGTAGCATATTACCACAGTTCATAGCTGCTATTCATCCCATTATATAAATGTGTCACAATGTATCTATCCGTTCTATTGTTGATGGACATTTGGGTTGTTCCCAGTTTTTAAAATGTTGCAAACAATGCCATGGATATTCTCACATGTGTCTTTGGTGCCAATATGTGTTTGTGTCTATCATCTGTCAGTGTGTACCTAGGAGTAAAATTGTTTGGCTGTAGGGCTATATGTTAAGCTTTAGTTGGTAGTACCAAATTATCCAAAGATAGACATCCTTAAGCAGTGTATTAGAATTTTGGATGGATTATATCCTTGTCGACAGTTGGTATTGTCAGTCTTTTTAATGATAGCAATTCTGGTGTATAATGGTGGTGTCTCTTGTGGTTTTTATTTTGTATTTCTGGATGACTATTGAGGTTAAGCAATCTTCTTACATTTATTGACCATTTTAACATTTTTTGATAAATTTCCTGTCTACGTCTCTTGCCCGTCTTTATTAGGTTGTTTCCCTTTCTCTTATTGAGGTGTACAAGTTCTGTGTACATCCTGGAAATGATTATTTTATCATGTGCGTGTGCATGTGTGTTTATGTAGCACACATCTCCAGTTTTGTGGCTTTTCTTTTCACAGTCTTAATTGTGTCTCTCGAGAAACACAAGTTTTTAATTTTAATCTAGCCCAGTTTCTTAATATTTTTATGGTGAACGTACTTTTCCTGTTTAACATTTGCCCACTCCAAGGTCATGAAGATACTCTCTTATTTTCTAGAAACTTTGTTTTACCTGGATCTTACATGGATCTACTGTCTTCCTGTAATTGATATTTCTAAATAGTGTGAGATAGGGACGAAGAACCATTAAAAAAATTCTGTCTATCCAACTGACCAAGCACCAGCTATCAAATAGATAATTCTTTCCTTACTACATCCTATGTCAGACACTCTTATGTGTAGGGGCTGAGGTCTGGACTCTGATGTCCACTAGGGCCCATAGTCAAGCATTGTGTTCAATGTTACACTGTCCTTTCTTCTACATTCTTGGGGTTTAATTTGCTCACTTCTTCTAGTTTCTTAAGAGAGGTATCTAGAACTTAATTTCTCCTCTTCTAATATATGGATCTGAAATTATAAATATCCCCCTAAGCACAACTTTGTCTATATCTGTATCCCAAAGCTGCTTCTTTTTTTTTTTTAAGGAAAGTGTATAATAATTTACATGCGGCAAAATTCACACTTTATGTGTGCTGTTTGATGAGTTTTGACAAATATATACAGTTATGTAACCACCCTAACCACCACCAAAACCAATATATAAACTATTTCCATCATCCCAGAAGGTTCCTTTCTGCCCTTGGTAGCCTGTCTCCCATCCAGCCCTTCTCAATCACTCATCTGTTTTGTGTATTTTTGCCTTTTCAGTATGTCATGTAAATGGGGTCGTAGAATGTGTAACCTTTTATGTACTGCATTTTACACTAAGCATAATGTTTTTGGGGTTTGATTCATGTTACTCAAGTATCAGTAGTTTGTTCCTACTTATTTTATGGATTTTCTTATTCATATAGAGGTGAAACATGCTGTTCTAGACAGCTTTTAGCATCTCACTGTAACTAATGGCTACATAACTAATGGCTACCTAAGCATCTTAGCCTGCCTGTTACCTGCATGCCTTCTTTATAGAAGTGCCTATCTGGAATTTCAAATGTATTTTTACTAGGTTGTTTGACTTATAAATTGTAAGCTTTCTTTATATATTTTCAGTACATCTCTTTAATCAGCTATGTGTATTGCAAATATTTTTGACCAATCTGTGGCTTGCCTTTTTGTTTTCTTAATAGTACCTTTCAAAGATACTTGCCTTTTATGAACTATGCTATGTCTTTCCTAAGAAAGTTTTGCCTAACCCAAGGTCACAAAGATTTTATCCAGTAATTTCTAGTAGACATTTTATACTTAGAAGTTATATATACTTAGGTCTACAATAGATTTCAAGTTTATTCTTATATATGGTGTGAGGAAATGGTGGGGCGGGGTTCATTTCTGGGCTCTGTGTTCTGTTCCATTGATTGTTTATGTCTATCTTTAGGCCAGTATCTATTGTCTTGTTTACTTAGATTTAATTCCAATAATGCAATCTTTCTAAATTTTTTTATTTTTCCAAACTTGTTTTTGGGTATTTCTGGCCTTTTGATTTTTCATATTGAGTTTAGGATTTCTTGTCAATTTCTGCCCAAAAAGCCTCACTGGGATTTTGCCTGGGATTGTGTTGAATCTATGGATCAATATGAAAAGAACTGACATATTAACTGTAATTAATAATAATTATTATTATATTATAATAGTAATATAATCTTAATAATAACTGACATCTTAATAATATTGAGTCTTCTGATCTATTAACAAGATAAACCTCTAACAAAATCTCACTGTATGATTGTGAAATTGTTTCTCCTTTTACTAGGTGGGGTTTCATTTATGTATTTTGAGGCAATGTTATTAGGTGCATAAAATATAGAATCATTATATGTTACTATTGGTGTAATTAACTTTTTATTATTACAAAATGCCCTTTAATTCTAAAGTCTTCTTTGCTTGATATTAATTTTGCTACCCCAGTTTCTTTTGGTTAGTCTTTGTATGGTATATTTTTCTCTATCCCTTTACTTTAAACTTCTTTGTGTCTTATATTTAAGCTGTATCTCTTACAAGCAGCAGAGATTTTGCTTTGATTCAGTCTGAGAGTCTTTTACTTAGCATAGGTAGAACACTTAAGAGTTTACGCAGCTACTTACCTAGTTGTATTTATAGCTAGCAAATCACTGTTTTCTATTTGGCTGATCTGTTCTGCTTTCCCTTTTGCTCCTTTCTTTTAAAAAAAAACCTCATTTCCATTAATAATTTTTAAAATTATCATTGCATTTTCTTTTAGTGGTTACCCTAAATATAAAAACATGCTTCTTTATATATATTTTTAAGATTTTATTTATTTATTTGACAGAGATCACAAGTAGGCAGAGAGGGAGGCAGAGAGAGAGATGGGGGAAGCAGGCTCCCCACTGAGCAGAGAGCCTGATGCAGAGCTTGATCCCAGGACCCTGGGATCATGACCTGAGCCAAAGGCAGAGGCTTAACCCACTGAGCCACCCAGGCACCCACATCTTTATATTAATCTAATCCACTATCAATTAGCATTTTTATATTTTTCAGCTAATGGAAACCTTATAATTTCATTTATCCTCCTCTTTTTCTTTTCACTATTTTTGTCATCATTTAAATTCTGTATACATTTAGAGTCCTACAAAGCATTATTAATCCTATTTACAGTCATCTTATTCATACTTACTCACATTTTACATATTTGATTTTTATTCCCATCTGCATTTCTGTGTTAAATTCTGTGTAAATTAAAGCATCAATTTTTATGTCTTCTCAAAAACTTCTCTCTAGTATCTCTTTAAATATACATTCTTTCACAACACATTTGTTTTTTAGTTTTTGTCTGTCTGAAATGTCTCTATTTTACTTTAATTTATCCAGGATATTTTCTCTGGATATCAAATTCTAAAAAACTAATGTCTTTCCTGTAGGACTTTAGAGATACTTTAAATATGTTAACTAAATTTTCTTCTGATTCCATAATTTTTTTGAGAATTTAGCCTCAGTATTATTGTTCTTTGTAAAACTGTGGGTTGGTTGTTTTTTTTTTTTTTCTGGTTGATTTTAAATTTTCTTATTTTCTTTAGTTTCAGCAGTGTTAGTATAATGTGTCCTGGTCTAGGTTTTTCTTTTTTTTTTTTTTTTTTTAAAGATTTTAGTTATTCATTTGACAGACAGAGAGCACAAGTAGGCAGAGAGGCAGGCAGAGAGAGAGAGGAGGAAGCAGGCTTCCTGCTGAGCAGAGAGCCCGATGCGGGGCTCGATCCCAGGATGCTGAGATCATGACCTGAGCCGAAGGCAGAGGCTTTAACCCACTGAGCCACCCAGGCGCCCCTGGTCTAGGTTTTTAATCATACTACTCAGTATTTATAACACTTTCTAAATCTGTGTGTTTTTTTTTTTTATTTTTTTATTATTATTATTTTTTATATTTTTATTTTATTTTATTTGACAGAGATCACAAGTAGGCAGAGAGGCAGGCAGAGAGAGAGAGAGAGAGGAAGAAGCAGGCTCCCTGCCGAGCAGAGAGCCCGATGCGGGGCTTGATCCCAGGACCCTGGGATCATGACCTGGCCGAAGGCAGAGGCTTTAATCCACTGAGCCACCCAGGCGCCCCCTAAATCTGTGTTTGATTGTATTTCATCCATTTTTAAGAATTTTTGGCCATTAGGTCTTGGAATATTGCTTCACCCATTCTCCTACTCACATTCTAGGACTCTAGTTAGATGCACATTATCTTTTCATGTTGTCTCATGTTTCTGATGTGTTATTCTCTGTATTTTCCATCTTTCTCTTTACTGTACTTTCAGGTTTAATATTTTCTACTGAACGATCTTTCAGAAAATGAATCCTCCTTCCCATGGTGTCTAATTACTGTTGTGTTCCTAATTTCAACGTTATGTTTTTCTGATATAGAATTTCCATTGAGTTCTTTTTTATAGTTTCTAGTGATCTTCCAAAACTTCATATCTTGTCATCTAATTGTCAAACATTTTAATTAAAATTATTTTCAAGTCTGTTTTTGATAACTCCATGGTTGTTGCTTTTTATTGTTTTTATCTATTTAGCCCAATCTTCTTGTAAATCCAGTAATTTTTGAATACTGTAACATGTATATGAACAATTTTAGAGATTCTGGCTACGTTCTTCTTGGAGTAGAAATTAACTTTCTTCTGTAAGCAGTTTGAGTAAGGCCAGAGGACCTTGGTATCATCAGACATTTGGCTGGTTGGAGACTGGCTTTTGTTTTTGCAGTGGCTGGTCTTTTCCTGGTTTGCTTTTTCCCTTGAGAGGCAGCTCTTCCTGGATCTTAGTGGAAGTCTTGAGTGTTTACTGGGACCCCCTCCTCCTAGGGGTTTCTGAACTCCCATTTTTATTTCATGCTAACAATATTGGAAACCCAAGTGTACTTAGCTTCCGTGTTTTTATCAGCCACTTCCAGCTTGACCCTTTGACCTTACACTCAAAGGCCAAAATGCAGAACGCATTTTTCTCTTTTCATCTTTCTTTTTTCTTGACCCTCTGAATGCTGAAGCGTAGTAATTTTTGCCTCCCTCTCTCTGTTTGGCCTATGTGCCCTAAAATGCTTAGGAATAGGGATTCATATTTTAAGGGGAAAAACAGGGAAAACATTGATCTTACAACAATGTAGTTTCCTTCGCTCTGGGATTCTGGCCCCTCAAGGCCTGGCTGCTTTGGTCTTTCTCCAGACTTTCATCTAAATGTATTTCTGATATTTTATCCAGCATCTGTAATTGCTTTCTGAAGAAGGTTGATTTGATATAACCTACTCCATTACAGCCTGAAGAAATTTCTAAAAATCCATGTTTTAAAATAATATTTCATCACATAGGAATGGATTTCCAGTATCATTTAGAAGATATTATATTAAGCAGTTACAGATTTTTTTTTTATTTTTTAATCTTTTTAAGGTTTACTTATTTGAGAGAGAAAGCATGAGCATGAATGGGAAGAGAGGCAGAGGGAGAGAGTCTCTAGCAGACTCCCTGCCGAGTGCATATCTCAGTGTGGAGCTTGATCTCATGACCCATGACATTATAACCTGAGCCAAAATCATGAGTCCAACACTCAACTGACTGAGCCAGCCAGGCACCTCTTTGTTTTTTTAAATATATGAATCAAATTATATGGACGTGGGTACATGTGTATTAAATATAAAATTGGGATCATACACAGAGACACACATGTGAAAGAAATGTACCATGGTAGTTGATTCCAAGTTATGACATTATCCTTGTTTTTTAGTATTTTCCAAATGTTCTGCAGTGCTTTACTTTAGCAGTAAGCAAAAGACCTATTGTTTTATTTTATTATTTTTTTAAAGATTTTATTTATTTATTTGACAGACAGAGATCACAAATAGGCAGAGAGGCAGGCAGAGAGAGAGGAGGGGAAGCAGGCTCCCTGCTGAGCAGAGAGCCAGATGCGGGGACCTGGGATCATGACCTGAGCTGAAGGCAGATGCTTTAACCCACTGAGCCACCTAGGCTCTCCAAGACCTATTGTTTTAAAAATAAAATGTTTAGCAAGGTCTATTGAAGAGGCTAACAGAAAATTAAGTTGCTAGACATTTTTATTCTCAGAAGAAGACCTGAGGCCAGAAAAGGTTTCATTTGGACTAGGCTCAAGGCAATTGGCCGACTCCTGGGGGAGAGGTCAGCTTTCAAGATCTTATGCCCCTGGCGTGGGAGCAGACTGTGTGTGTAAGCAGTGTGGAAGGCAAAGAAGGATCATATTGGTCTTTTCAGCAAGTTTGGTGTGAACTTTGGGAGTCAGATGAAATGGAACTTCCTTTAATTGTTCTTTATCGAGCTATGCCATTATGTTGGTCTCTCCTGTCTGGACACAGACCCCTGGCATTGTTTTCCATCTTGTGAAAGTACTACCCCCTCAGGGATGGGTCACTCTATTTGTAGGAAATGACTGTAGTTTGATCTGTGTATTTCTTCCCCTTTTCTAGGGGAAAGGAAGAGCATTGCTATACCATAATACTGAAGCCTGCGAATATTTTGGAATTGCCCAACCTCTCAAAAATAGTCAACCTACGAAAATTACCTCACTCCAAAATATTTCTCCAGTAGGACAGTTCTTCACAGCTTACTTAGCACAGTGCTCTCTGTTTCCATTATTCTAAATGAAATTAGTACTAATCTCGTGGAAAATCTCTGTCTCTTCTCCATAGCTAACTTTGATTTATCTTTGGTGGCAAATGGAGCTCAGCAGAGCACAGTGATTAAGTTCCCAGGTCCTGGGCCAGACAGCCTAGGTTCAAACTCCAGCTCAGGCATTTATACATGAAATATATTCTTAGTTTCTATTATGAGTTAGGCTCTGTTTGGGGAAGGCAAGGAATACCATGTACTAGAGGTGTTACCTCAGACAACTCACGTATCCTTTCAGTGGCACAGTGAGAACACGAAGAAGAATTCACATTTGACTGATAGTTTCCAGCATGTGTTTTCACATACATTATCTCCCTTGGTTCTGTTGTCAAGGCAGGTCTTATTATCCCAATTTTTCATAAAGAAGAAATAGCTACAGGGCAATTTTAGAAGTTTTAATGATATCTAGTTCTCCTTACTAATTTTACAGAAAATAACACTGGATCTCCATAACATTCCCTTCCCCTAAAGTTAATAGTATCTTAACTACTTTCTAATAAAATACATACTTATGCTCATTCCCTTTCTTTTTTTTTAAACATTGTAAATAGATGCCAAAACAGAAATGATCATATTCCTTTTGATTTTGAATTGAAAGGAATTTTGCAGTGAATAATCTGAATTATTTTGAATTTGCATGATCAAATTCCTTTTAACCTGATCTGGATTTAGGCAGGGAAATGTCTAGGAGGTCAAACATTTGGCCCTTGCCCTCCCCTTTCCCTTCCTTCACTTCATCTAAATCAGAAGTCTGTCCCTAGTGGACTCCCCTTCCTATGGGACAGCTCAGTGCATGGGAATTCTTCACGTGAAGACTTTCCTTGACCATGGCAAGCTACCCTGCGGAGAGGGAAAGGTGAGAAGAATCCCAGTTCCTTCTGAAACCATGATACTTGGAGTCAACCTCGCTTTTACCAGCCTAAAACCCAGTTCATTGTCATGTCCTAAATCAGTTTTCTTCTTTCTGACTTTCCTTTTCCAGTCACTTGCAAAAGTCCATCATTTAAGGAATACTTAATCTGTGCACCATTGACAGAATCCAGGTAAGATTATGTTGTTTTCACAGAAGGAAATGTCAGAACAGCAAATGTGAAGTTTAATCTCAGGTTGGCACATTCAGGTGAGGGGAGGCTCTCCCGTGGTCACCTCACCTTTGAGAGTCTCTTAAGGTCCAGCTTTGCTCCTCCCAGAGTCATTCATTTCCCATCTGAGCTGCCATGCGGGGCACATGACAAAGAAAGACACACATAATTAGGTGACCATTTTCACCAAGGAGTGTCAGGGGAAAACACTCACGGAGAAACTGATTTCCATCTCAGCAGAGGTTTTAAGGGGTTTGTCCAAAAGAAACTGAAAATGACCGTTAAACACCGCTTTTGGGGAACACCTTAGTTCTAACAGCATTTTCTTTCAGATTTGAAATGGTTAAAAGTCAAAGGGCCAGAATCCTAGGGACTAGAGGAAAGAAAGAAAAAGAGGAGCTTTTGATAAAATCTGTGAAAAGACGAGGCATCAAGGAGTTGCTACTCTGAATGTAGGAAATCACACAGGCTTGGGCGCTCCAGGTCTCCAGATGGTGAAGCTTGTGAAGAGCGTTTTGAAGGAAGACAGAGAGGTTCTCAGAAAGAGCATTCCCCTGTACATCTGTAATTCCAGATGTACACGTGTGAACATACCGGGGGGTACATATGTAGGTACACGTCACAGTGAGCATTTCCTGAGTTCTCACCATGACTCAGACTGTGCTAACCTCTACATATGCATTTTCCTAATCAGTTCCCAGAGCTACCCTACACTTTAGGCACTTTTGTTGTCTTCATTTTACCAAACAGTTTAGCAGGTAAGAAATCAGGCCAAGGTCACGCTGCTAGTGAGTGGCAAACTGGGAGTCTGTGGGTCTACGTGTGTGAATGTATATACTTGAGCCTGTTAAATCCTTAACACTGTATCCTCTTGGGAGGATTTGTCCCCGATGTTCTAAAAAGGATTAAGATATGCACTCAAGAAAAATGAGGATTTTAGGGTGGGTAAAATGACCCAGAACAGCCGGCCGATGGTGTTAGGAGGATTCACGTATCAATGTCTAAGTAGAGAGTTCATGTGAATAAAAGGAGGCAAGAAATAGAGGGAAAAGTACAAATATTTGACCTTCTGGACACTTTTCCTTAAATCAAAATCAGGTGAATCAAAAAAATTAACTATTCCTGTTTAGCCTTATTTTTATTTATAAGGCTAATAAAAGAACATAAATATGTATATTATCAGAGAGCAAATAAGATCTAAATGTCCTATGTACCATAGAGACTTTTCAGGACTGTCTTCAGTGATTTCCAACAAATCTCCAGGAATATCACAAAAGCATGAAATCTAAAAGCCAAAAAGAGAGTACATTTACCAATAGCAAATTGACCAAGTAGAAAAGGCCAGTGTCTGTGAAGACCCGAACTCAGTTACTGCACCCACCACCTCCAGCTGTGGGGTTAGAACATTCCCTTGAAGCCCCTGCATGAGAATGATACCCCTTTGCCTGCCACTTTTTTAACTGGAGGCCTTTTTCCTTTATCATACCTCATACCTGTTTCTAATTGTTGTTTCCCCTGCTGCAAAACCCTCAGTTTCCAAGGGACCCATGAACCTGCCCCTTCTCACTGTGGCCTTCCGACTTCCTGGCCCTCTGCTTGAAGGCCCTCTCCATACCCATGTCTGCCACCATTGGGTGGGGTGGACCCCCAGGTGGGATGACTTCAGCCTGTCAGGCCTTGGATTTGCTCAACTCCATGTACTTTTTCCTTCCCACTCCCCAACTTAGCACCTGCTCCTTTACTGGATGGTCATTGTTGGGCACATCCTCAATGCCAAGTGCACCTGCTCTGACCAGCACTTCTTCCAGCAAACTCTGCAGTCCCACCTGCAGCCATCCCTTACCCACACAGAGCCCACACCACTGCCGCTGTTCCCTTTGTTACCTGTCCAACACTCTCTGTTGACTCTCCTCCCCTTACCTCCCTTTATCCATCAATCATCTCTTTCTGTCCCTCCTATGCACTGGAGGAAATCTTCCTTCACTTTCTACTGCCAACACCCACTGAGCTGAGCGCTGCAGGGAAGCCGCAGCCCAAACTGGCGGGGGCGAGCAGCTGTGTCCTGTAGTCATGCTGTTGCCCTTGGTGGTCCCCTCTCTCCTCTCCAGAGCTGAGTTCTCCTAACTTACACTCTCGCCTTACACCTCCCACTTCCCTTCTCTCCCACTCTGGCCGCGACTCCCTGCTGACAGTCTCGCTTTCTGTTTCACAAGTAAGATAGAAGACATTACCACGGTCTCTCCACCCCCAATCATGCAGAATATCAGATGTGTACCAGCCTTTCTCTTCCCTCCCTGCTACTTTGGAAGAAGATTTCTCCACTTTTATGTACTGTAGACCTTCCCAGTGGTCTCTGAAGAGCCTTTGATCATGGGTTCTGAGTTTCTGTGCTTCAACCTGTCCTTCTGATGGATCCTCCTTTTCGTACATGAACACCATCCCCTGTCTGCCTTGGTCGCAGGTACTTTTTCATCTTCCGTATCAACTTTCCTGTAGACCTTCTCAGCAAAACTCCTTGAAGAAGACTAGACTGGGAGTCTCTGCTTCGTTACCCCCTACTCATTCTTCAGCTCGTTCCAGTCTGGTTTCTCTTCCCACCATTCAGCTAAAACTGTGTTCTGGGAAGTCTCCAGTGATTTTCCTGCTGCCAAATCCAGGGGAAGCTTTCTTTTCTTGTTTTCCCACCCCTTTAGTAGTATTTTTTTTTATTTTTTAAAGATTTTTATTTTTTTATTTATTTGACAGAGAGAGTGCAAGTGGGAAGAGGAGGGACAGAAAGATGGGGAAGCCAGCTCCTCGGTGAGCAGGGAGCCCGAGGTGGGCCTCCATCCCAGGACCCTGGGATTATAACCTGAGCTGAAGGCAGATGCTTAATCGACTGAGCCACCCAGATGCCCCTTCAGTAGTATTTTATACATGTGAACATTTACTTCTTATTGAGGAACTCCCTTTAGTTGTCTTTGAATCATCACGTTTTCTTAATTCTCTTCCTACATTTTTGGCTGATGATTCTCAGACTTCAGTACTGATTCTGTCTCTTCCACCTGACCGCTAAATGGTGGGTATCCTCGCAGCTCAATCTCCAGTCCTCTTGACTGCCTATACCCTCTCTCTAGACTCAGTGCCTTAAAAACCACCCATAGGGCGATGATTCTCAATCTGTCACTTCTCCCCAACACTCCAGACTCGTGTCCAACTGCCTACTCGATATCAACATGTGGGTGTTCAATAGGCATCTCAAACTCTGTATTCTGTGAACAGAATAATGGGTTTTGTTCTCCACTATTTTGCATTCCCTCTGCCCCCACTTCTTTTACTCTGACTCAGTAACTCTCATCACCTAGCCAATCCCTCAAGCCCAAAACATACATATAGGCAAATTAGGCAAACGAAGGGATCATCTTTTATTCCTTCCTTTTCTTCATCTTTTGTATTGGATCAATCACCTGGTTGTTTTTATCACTTACTACTATCTAACCTCCTCTAATTTATTTATCTCACTTGTCATTTCCTCCTCTATCTGTCTGCTTCAGGAGAGGAGAGTTTGGGGCTTGTTTTGTTCCCTGCCAGAAGAGTACAGGGTACACAGTAGACCCATGCCCTAAATATTTGTTGAGTGAAAGTCTGAAGGTCAAATCCTTTGCTTCTTCCTGAGCCTGTTGTAGCCTGAAAGACTGTAACATTTGAGCATGTTTCTTCACTCAAAGCAAAGAACCAGACAGCAAATAACACATGCAAGGATATTTCTGTTAAATTTCAAAACCATTGAGGCAGCCAGGTGACTCAGTAGGTTAAATGTCTGACTCTTGATTTTGGCTCAGGTCATGATCTCGGGGTTATGAGATCAAGCCCTGTATCAGGCTCTGCACTCAAAAGGAAGTCTGCCCGAGATTCTTTCTCTCTCCCTCTGCCCCTCCCCTGTTCATGCTCTCTTAATCTCTAAAATAAATAAAATAAATCTTTAAAAAAATAAATTTCAAAGTCATTGATGTCTTCATGTAATTTTTTTTTTTTACTTGTTTATCTTACTAATAAAGAGATGGATAAATTAAGAGCTAACAAGGTCGGTCAATAAGAGAAAAAGGCCACAACACAGTAGCTTAGTTTTGGTCCGAAGTTTTCATGGTAAGTAGTTGGGGTGAGCTCTCATTCCAGTGTCTCTCCTACAGGTTATTAATGTTAGGCTTGTGAGGCTCACCACAATGAAGTAGTTTGCCTAGGTCACAAAGCTTCTGAGTGGGACCACCCAGACAACACTGCGGGCTTCCAATGTCTAGACCAGAGTAGTGACATGTAGACTCATTCATGTGTACTAACTACACAACCCAGTATATAGCTTCTTCTCTTACCATCTTCTTATACTTACCATCTTATACTTATACCACTTCTTATACTTACCATCAGGTGGGTTTGTGCACGTCATGTTGTCCTGTTGTCCTTTTAAATACTGTTACTCTCACAATCCATTCCTAGATGAAGAATCCATCTCCACATGAAGTAGTATATATGTGCTAGTGAATTTGGCCTCATGGTAGGCCTAGGTTCAAGTGAGGAAGTTTTCAGGTTAACGGCATGCTTCAGGGACTGGCCAAGGGTTAATAAGCTTATGACTGAGCCATGGGAGTGTCTGGAAATGCAGGTATTTGCTGAGTGTTCAGACATTTCCCACTTGGGTTTGACTATAGCCCATATGTACTTTATCCAGAGAAATAAAACATAAATGTGGTTCTTGATTAATCTGTTTGAATTCACTGTATATTTGTGTCAGGATTTTATCCAAAGATCAAATTTTGGAAAGCATTTCGAGAAATGAGAGATGCTGTGTTGGGGTTCAATTCCAAATTTATGAATCTGGAAACAAAACTAAAGATTCTAGTGATCTTGCTTTGCTTTGAACATGAGCCCATCAAGTGGGAGGAACTGTTGAAAGCTTTTTTGTGGGAAGGAATCCAAGAGTCTATTGATTGGGTTTCACATTTTATGTATCCGAATCTTTACTTTAAAACCATAGGAAGCAAATAAATGGAGGTCTAGCCAGAGCTTTTATCTTAATACACATGGACAGAAGCAAAAATATATAATTTTAAAACATGCTGGATACAAAGAAAGATAGTTTTATGGCTCTAAACTCTTTAATGTAACAAACTGACAGTGAAGAATTAAATGTGCTAGTTTATAGGGCTTTCTAGCCATCATCTATCACTTGTATAAAACTTCTGACCATATGCTGATTGGGCTCAGGAAGGGAATCGCTGAATCTAAAAAAGATTCTTGTTCTTTGGTTGGTCAGAGAGTATGCAGTAGATCAAGACCATGAACTGATGTTCAGTGTGGAGAAATTCTCCTCCTTTAGATAATGCCCATTTCAGCATAAATTTCATTTTTCCCAGGAAACAGTCTTACCCTTTTAAACTAGAGATTTGTTTGTTTGTTTGTTTTTTCGCTTGTTTGTTTTTGTTTTGTTTTGTTTAAGTAATCTCTACACCCAGCGTGGGGCTTGAACTCACAACTCTCAAGATCAAGAGAGATCAAGAGTCACACGCTTTACTGACTGAGCCAGTCAGGCACCCCTAGACTAGATCTTTGATTCGTGTTTCCCGTAGAATTTTGTCTTCATCTCTTCAGCTCATTTATCATGCTGTATTGAAATCATGTTTTTCCTTTTCTGATTCTCTTACTGAGGCCAAGCCCTGATTCTTACTTTCTATGGTGTCTTCAGCAATGCACATAGATATTCAAAAACTATTTGTGGGTGAAATAAATACATGGATAAGAAGTGTGTGTGTGTGTGTGTGCGCGCACGCGCACATGTGCACGATTACACACACACACACCAGGAGCACAAGACACTGAGAGAGGAACTGAATGTGCAGTTAAGAACTGTGGATGCTCTGGGAGCTCAGATGAGTTGGCAGTAACCGAAAGCTGAGTGCACTGAGTTTCTTTCCTGGCGTAGAAATTAGAGCCATTCTGGGCCTTGAAAAGTGAGTGGTAGGAGGTTGATAATGATCAGGCCAGAGGAAGAGAGCTGAAGATCAGCGTGGGACGGACTGGGGATAAAAGCCACCCTTGAAACTGTGTCCTTGGGTCTGCCTGTTGGGTCAGATCCTGAGAGCTTTCACTCTTACTCTACACTTCTTCCTCATCTCTCCTGTGTGTGTCACCCACACACACAGCACAGACTCTGGAGTTTTCCTGGAAGCATTTGCCAGACCTTCACAACCACGCGCGCGCGTGTGTGTGTGTGTGTTCTAGCTGTGGCTTTCGCCCAACAGAAGATCGGATGCCTCTGCCCACCTCACCAACTTCAACCCGTGTTGAAACAGTTTAAAAATATTTTCTTTATCTAAACAACTTAGATTTTCTTTGCTCTATTGTTTCTGTTCAGTAATTGTGTTGCTTATGGAAAGGAGAGTCTGATAGCGTAGAAACATGCTATAAATAAAACGTAATTATCACCTTCTTCTCTCTGCCTCTCCATGTTACTGAGCAGAGCGAGCGGACATCTCCAAACACGTGATGAAGAAGATGTCTGTTGCTAACATTCCTGGTAGCTTACCTGCCCCCAGTGAAGGCTGTGATGGAGGGAACACAGTCCTGATGGTCCTCGGTGCCTACGCCGTGGGGGCACCTGGCTCACGAGCAGGAGGTGGAAAGTGACAGATTGGCAGGGGACGTGGTTTTGAATGAAAGACATTAGTGTACACAGCCTGAGACAAAGAGGAGACATGGGTGCAGGCAGGCGGCAGAGTCGAAATATGTAGGCTTTGGATTCAACCCTGCCCCCTGCATTAAGAGAAACCTCTCTGAAAGAATGAATCAGTATAATCAACAAATCAGGGCAGCGTCTAGGCAATTAGTTGCCAAGGCTATTGTGCAGAGCGTGTTAATTAGCACACGCTTTTATTGCTTCTCCCTTCCTATTGGCTAAGCTTAATATAGTAACACACATGATTATGTAAAACCATTAATGACCATATTCTGGCAATTTTTTAAGCATCAGCAAGTGGAGAGGGAGATGCAGAGATGAAGCTCTGACTGTGGTCTGTTCGTGCTCCTGGGTCAGAGCCGGGGTGCCAGAATGAGCTGACAAGGGATGGGCACACTCAGCTCCCCCTTTTTGAGCAGTTGAATGAACCCCATGCCAGACACAGGCCAGAAGGAGGGGAGGATCTGTGTCTAAGTCTTGGTGTTCCTTGGGACTAGGATCTTAGTTAGGTAGCAAATTGGACTTAACTACTCTACAGATTTGGTCTGTATCTCCTGGCTTCAAAGAGCTATCATAAATGTAAGGTTCAGCAACACTTTAGAAACAAAGGTATAATGCAGGTCAGGGGCAGTGTTACTAGGATTGCCATTCAGGAGCCAACTGGTTAGGGTCTGAAATAACTTCCACTGAGGCAAAACCCGGTATTTGTGTAAGAGCCAATAAATCTTGGCAATTAGGTTCAGAAGACACAAATAACTTTTTTTTTTTTGCAAAAGTGATAGCTCATTTATTAATGCATTGATTTAAAGCCAAAATGTAAATAATTCTAAGTGTGTGTGGCTTAAGGCACACCTTTTTATTTTAAAATTTCCGTCCAGTCAGTAATGTCTTCTCTCTTTTGCTCTTGTTTGATGCTTACCCTTTGGCCATGGGTCTGTTGTATTTCATTGTATTATGCAAAGAGGGCAGAGAGGACTTTCCACCAGGAAGAAGAGCAGCCTGGTAGCATTCGCCAGGTGTGTATGAGAGTGAGCACTATGGCACTTGCTTTGAATCTATTGATCTTGACTTTGAGCTTGGACTCCCACCTGGGACTCTGTCAGCTTTCAAAACCCCCCCAGAAGGTGATCACGAGATTCGTGCCAAACAATGGCAGTATGTGCCCAGCTAAGGTGTGTACGGCAGGTGCTCCTTTCTGACTGTGTCTAACGAGCATAAGGCAAGGAGTTGCTGCTACACACAGATGCACCTGGTGGCTGCCTTCCAGAAGAACTGAGCGCGGCATTGTTCTCTGACGGGGAGCAGATGCACATGGCAGCTTCTGAAGACCCAGCACCTGAATCAGCTCTGTTTTGTGTTCAGAACGCCTGGTGCCAGGACCTCCCTGTCGGACGCTGAGGTGGCACAGGCCAGCCGAGGTCTGACCCATGGGCTTCATGCTGGGACACGAAGGAGAGATTTTGGCTTTCTGTACTCAAGGCAGAAAATTCTGCTTCCTCAGACTTCCAAGATTTAGAGGCTATTTTAAGGGGTTCAACTGAGCCTGGCAAGTCCAATTTGGATAACTGGACCCGCAGCTGTTATTCCTGAATAAGCTTTTACTCACATAATTAGCTCCCCCTCACTCTGGGCTCTGAGAACATCCTAGATTTGGTTTGTCAAGATTGAAATGCTTTCGCTACCCAGGAGCAAGAAACGTAACCCCAATGGCAGTATGAATGAATGGGTCCAGTGATGAAGGCAGCAAGGACATTGAGCACCACTGTCTACCTGGCTCTGAGCTCTGGGAGCCCCTATTGCGGGGCTGAGAACAGAGAAGGCATGAGACTATGGATGAAGGTGACCAGTACTGTGACTGTTTCAAGGGGTTCAGAGGAAGAGCCATTAATCCAAGCTGGCCTTGACAAAAGGCTTCCCAAAAGACCTGACCTGTGAGCTAGGGCAGGAAAGAGCGAGCCAGCTGGAGAGAAGGCATGTGGGACAGAGGACAAGGGGGTGCATGTAGACTTAAGAGGACCTGAGCCCACCATCTGCCAAGAATATGCCAAGACCCTTCCCTCCCTAGTCCCGTTGCCTCTGGAGGCTGAGGGCTGGAAGGTTTAGAGCATCAAAGGTGTATATCGGGTGGACTTTAGGACACAATTTTCTGGTAAGGTGAGATCTCTTTCATCTTGTGATTCTACTGTCTTTTGCAATCTTGAGTATTTCTGCATCTCAGAAATAAATGCCACAGACATGTTGTTCCATGCCAGGTAAATCTGGGATCTAGGGTAAGTCAGAAGACTGCTTTGGGCCATTGGATATGTCTGAATGGGGAGGAAGTATAGAGAAAAGAATGTTTCAAAGGACTTTTCCCGCTGTGCTTCTTATCATCTGTCAGATGTGCTTAGGAATACCCCATCTCTCTTTTTCATAAACAGTAATGAGATGAAAATGAAATAAGCTACCTCAAAGTGTTTTGAGAGGAGTTAAAAAAATAAAATATTTAAAATTTTAATTTATTACTAATTTTATTTATTATTAATCTTTAAAGGAGAGCCAGGTGATTTTGATATACTAGAATATCTTGTCTTAATTAAACACTTGTTACCTGGTAATCTGAAGGTGTTCTTGTTCACTTTATCTGTCTGGTTGGGATTAATGGCTAGGAAAGATATTGCACAGATTTCTAGATTCAAGTAAAAGCTGAGTATTGTTAGGTGAGTAAATCATGGTATTTATTTTCAATCACATTCTCTAACTGTGTCCATGTTTTTCTTGGAATTCACTTAGTAAATTTCCATCTTCCTGGCTGTCAGTCGGTTTCCAAGCAGATTAATTGGAAGGGGCTACATTATGATATTGCTTACAAAATGTTTCATTTGGAAGACTGTTTTTAACAAGTTGGAAAATTTGGATTCCAAGTTTTAAGTGTGCAGAAATGAGAGGCCTCATAAGTTACATGCATTGTTTTAGGTAACAAAATTTTGAAACAATGGAAACACTTGTAAACACCAGTTTTTTCAAAGGTTCTCGTGATCACTCAAGTTTTCTCTCTTGAAAATTATTTTCTTTCTCACTCATTTCTTTTGAAAATTCACCTTTACAGTGAAGGGACCTTAACTGCATTTGTTTTGTTAAGAGTGTTTTTTAGGACATTTTGTTTTTGTTAAACATTTGAAATACTTGTGTCTCTGTAGAAGAAATGTGTAACTCATGTACAGAGCATCAATTCATATAGACAATGTTCAGCAAGGCTTCGTTTTATAGCTTGGGATCATTATCTCTCTCCGTAAACTTCCATCTCTTCTTCCTGTGCCCTAATGCATCATAAGGGTTGTATACACCCTATTTTTTTTTAACTTTTTAAAAAGGTTTATTTATTTATTTATTTGAGAGGGAGAGAGAGAGCAGGAGCACAAGCAGGGGGAGGGGAAGAGAGACAGGGAAAGAGAGAGAGAGAATCCTCAAGCAGACTTTGCACTGAGCAAGCAGCCTAATGTGGGGCTTGATCCTAGGACCCCAAGATTGTGACCTGAGCTGAAAACAAGAATTGGACACTCAACTGACTAATCCATCCTGGCATCCCACACACCCTACTTAGAGACACTGCTATAAGAGTTGCAAAAAGGACAACTTGTTCTACCTGTTAAGAAGCCAGGAAATTGCTACTAACAAGGCACCATGTGGTAGAAAGCTTTGGGTCTTATGTTCTATTGTCTAGAGTATGTCACAGAAGACCATGGGTCCTCAGCCTCCCCTCTCCAACCTGTGTTTATCCTACTGGTCACCAAAACACCCCAACTCCCGTCCGCAGTGAGGTCCCTTCCTTCTTACCCATCTACAACTCTTGCCCCCTGCCCTATGTAGGTTTTCAGGATCTCAGTGCTTTCCACAAGTCATCAGATTCATGGGACTACACTTAAAATTCATTACTAACTAGGAGCAGAAGGCATGCAGTTTTGTGAGTCAGAGTTTCCTCAGCTGTAGAAAGGCTTCAACTATATTTCAAACATTCCTTCTAAGGATTTAAGAATCTTTTAAAATTTTTGGACTCTCCCTGAGCAAAGATGTAGCAACTCATAGTTAATTTGAGCTAGTGAATTCCACTAGCTCCCCTATATTCTCAATAGAAATATTTTTTACTGCATTGTAAGTTAACCCATGTTATAATGACTTGCTGAAAATATTTATTGAAGAGTGTAGGGAACCTTTGATCTTTTTCCACTGAGTACTTTCAACTCTTTCCATTCATTCTCAGATTTGAAACAGAATTAATCTATGTGTTTCTTGTGCTGCATGCCGTTTAGGCAAATCCAAACCCATTATTATTGACCTTGCTTACCATTTATATGACATTTAATATTTACAAATTAGCATTGCAATTATTTGAATGCACAGAATTATAACAGCTGCTAGCATAAATTTCTCCTTAGGTTTTGGCAGAAAAAGAGTTTAATAACAATAATGGCATGATAATAACAACTTGCCTTGCCCTAGAATCATATTTTGGGGGGTTGGAGGTGGGTGCATTCGTTATAGATACTATTGATTGTTTTGACAGAAAAGGAGGTATGCTTCTGGGGAATATAACAAAAAAAAAAATAATACTTATTGGGAGTCTGTTGCCCGATGCCATAGAGGGAGCATGTAAATGTTTGTTCATTCAGTCGGCTGGGGAGCTGGACATCCAGGCCAGTGGAAGCACCATTTTTCCTTGGTGTGAGTTTCAGCACTGACCTGAGGACTCAAGCCTTCTAGGTAGACTTAAACCTCTCCCAGTGAAACTTTAAATCCAACTCCATGGGTGGTCTTCCAAGATGGTGATAATTCAGGATGAGGTCAGGGGACCCCTGCTGCTTTGGCTAAAACCATAGAAATCAGGAGATGATTTAGCTCCTTGTGAGTGCTTGGGTGTGATTAGACTGTACCACTGACCTTTTGTTCTAGCACAGAAATCCCAACATCTAGGGAAACACTTCAGTCCCAGGCAGACTGGGATGGTTGATCATGCCAAGTCTAAATGAGCTTTGGGGGAATAAGAGGTGAATGTGGATTTTGTTCAACAGCTAGCTGGTTCTGCTAAAGCAGCTTAGACTTCACGGGGTCCAGCATTAATTGTGAGTCTCTTGCAAACAACTTCAGTTCTCTTCATGCCCACCATTTTATACACTTAGCAAGTCCTCCGCCATCGTTGAGGACAACTGCACACTTGTACCTGTGTACCTACAGATAGCTGGAGACAATCCTGGTACCTTCCTCACTCTTCAGAAATCTATTGCACCTTCTCCTCTACCTCCCCTACCAACACCCATTCTCACTGCACCATCAAATTGATGACTGATTAATAATTCATTGATGAGGGGCATCTGGGTGACTCAGTAGAGCATGCAACTCTTGATCTCGGGGTTGTGAATTCGAGCTTCTTGTTGGGTATAAAGATTACTTAAAAATAAAATCTTTAAAAAAATAATTCAGTGAAGAAAACAAGATGCCAGTAATAATCTTCTCCCCTGCCAATCCAGCCGTCTACCTAACTCTGTTTGTAACTCTGCCTTCTCTCTTGCTACAGTGCAAAATGCAGCTTTGTTCCTAATGATAGGTCGACATTTACACTTTTGCTCTGATTCTATCCTTTCTCTCCAAGTCAAGAAGTCTCGTCTGACAATTTTTTATTACTCTATTTCATCATTTTCTCCCTTTCTACTGGCTGTTCACCATTCAAACACTAATAATGGTGGAAGCAAACAGTTCTTCAGCCTTGCTTGCCCCTTGAGCCACACCTGTTTCACTCGGGGAGAAAGAACTCACTCTACATCCATCCATCCATCCTTCAACTCACTGTTTTGGCCTCATTCCCCAAAAGTTCCCCCTGAGCCTGTTGAAACAGCTCTCACTGCGATTGCCAGTGACTTCCCTGTTGCCGAATCCAACAGCCAGTTTCCCCCCTTTTATCTTATTCGACCTGTCAATAATATCTGACACAGTTGTGCCTCCTGTCCTTTTGAAACATCTTTTTTGGTCAGTTTTCTAGACAGCCCAGTCTTTTGGGTTTCTCCCTACCTTGATGCTGCCCCTTCTCACTTTTACTGGCTTTCCTTTGGAGGGATGTCTATGTAAGCCCGGCCATGCTCCAGAGTTCAGTACTGGCCCATCTTCTGAATACTCTTTTCCTATGGGATTGTACTTTGACCCAAGCCACTTAATACTTCCCATAGGCAGATGCCCCCAAATATGTATTTTTTAGCCTTGGTCACCAACTAATTAAGAAAAAATTCAAATTGGGTATCTAATAAAAACCTCAAGACTTACAATTAAAAAGATACATTTTCAATGTGTTCCCTGCAAGGTAGGTCCTCTCAGTAAATGGAAACCTCATCCACCCAGTCCAGCTAAAAACCTTCAAATAAACCATGATCCCTTCCTTTACTATGGTTTAATTCATAAACAAGTCATTTCTGTCCCCCAGACTCCTGACTCCAACTGCTCACCATCTTGAATACCTCAGCCCAATAGCAGATCACCATTATCTGCTGCCTGACTGATGATAATAGCCCTAACTCAATTTTTTTTAAGATTTTATTTATTTGACAGAGAGAGATCACAAGTGGACAGAGAGGCAAGCAGAGAGAGAGAGAGAGAGAGAGAGAGAGAGAGAGGAGGAAACAGGCTCCCTGCAGAGCAGAGAGCCCGATGCGGGACTCGATCCCAGGACCCTGAGATTATGACCTGAGCTGAAAGCAGCGGCTTAACCCACTGAGCCACCCAGGTGCCCCTAACTCAATTTTTTATTCCTACTCCTGACCCCTTTATAGTCCAATCTCCACACAGCTCCCTGAACAATAGATGTATTTTTTAATGTTAATTAAACAAAACTGAAGTCGTGTTTCCCCCTTTTAAAACCTTTCAGGGGCTCCCATAGCGGTAAGAATAAAATCCAGACTCCTTATCTGTGGTAAGTCTGTGATTTCTCTCTTCCTCTTTTCTTCTGCTCACCCCACCTGAGCCACACCTCCTCCTTTGAACACATCACACTCATGCCTGTCTCTGGGCTTCTGTCGTCCTTCCAAGTGGAACTCCCTATTCCCAAATTGGAGTGTGTTTACCTTCTTTACACTGTGTCAGTCTCAGCCCAAATACTGCTATTTGAGAGACAACTTTTTGGACCACTTCAGCTGTCATTGTGATTTTAATTTATATTTCTTTGATGAGCACTGATGTTAAGTATCTCTCTGTGTGCTTGTATATTTATATATTTATATATTTTCTCTAGTGAAGGGTCTGTGCAGGTTTTTTTTCCATTTTTAGGGATTAATCTAAAGCTGTCGAGCTTTTTTATATAGTCTTGAAACAGATTTTTGTTAGATATATGTATTGCAAATATTTTCTCAGTCCGTGGCTTGCGTTTTCATTTTCTTATAGTGATTTTTGAAGAGGGGAAGTTTTTTATTTTGATGGGTTGCAATCAATCATTTTTAAAGGATCATTTGGGTTTTTTCCACCTTTATTGAGATATGTGACAAATCGTATATTATAAGGAGATTAACTTATAGTATAAGCTTAAGGTCTACAATATAGTAATTTGATACACTTATAAATTATAAAACGATTACCACCATAGCATTAGCTAATGCCTGCATTATGTCCAAAAATTAGCATTTCTTTTTATGGTGAGGACATTTAAGATCTCTTAGAAACCTTCAAATACATAACATGGTACTATTAACTATAAATACTATGCTATACATGAGATCCCCAGAATTTATTCTTATAACTGGAAGTTTATACTCTTTGACCAGTATCTCTCCTTTCCCCCACCCACCAGTCCCCAGTGGCCGCAACTCCAGTCTGTTTCTATTAGTTTGTTTTTTTCAGATTCCACATACAAGTGATATCATACAGTAATTCTCTCTCTGACTTTTTAACCTAACAGAATGCCCTTGAGGCCCATCCGTGTGGTTGCAAATGGTACAATTTCCTTCTTTCTCATAGCTAAATAAAATTCCATTAGAAAGATAGATAGATAGATATCCCACATCTTGTATGTTCCCCTTTGTGGCATGTCACCATAGTGTTTAGAGACCACCTCTGGAAAAATCTCTCATAGTACTTCTTGGGTGAAACATGACTGACCTGGAAGATAATTGTTTAGAGCATGGAGAGTACATGGTGTATGGTGGGTTTCTGGGGTCACTGTCTGAAGAAATTTTAGTGATTGCTCCTTTGTCTTATCTCTTTCCATAGCATACGATTCATACAGTTTTGGTTTTTTTTTTTTTTAGCTTGTTAGAGATATATAAGTTTTTTTTAATATTTTATTTACTTATTTGTGAGAGAATGAAAGAGAGAGCAGATGAGAGAGAGGGCGTGAGAGGAGAGAGGTCAGCGGGAGACACAGACTCCCTGCTGAGCAGGGAGCCCGATGTAGGACTCCATGCGGGACTCGATCCCGGGGCTCCAGGGTCATGACCTGAGCCAAAGGCAGTCGCTTGACCAACTGAGCCACCCATAGATACTGAGCCATACCCTAGAGATATGTAACTTCTATGAACTTGTTGCCCTATGTCTTTCCAGAGTTGGTGAATTCCACCTCTTCCCTGAGGGTCCATGATTTAAGCTCTGTCATTAGGGAAGGAGATTGCAATAAAAAAAAAACCTCCTCTAATAAGAAAAAATAAAAATAAAAATGATGTTTACATTTATTTTACCTCAATATCAAAATCCTGGAATCTAAATCATACAAAGCTTAATATGTTTTCCCCTCTTTCCTTGACCTCGCCTCTCATGCTCCCCAGAGAAACTCGATTTTCATCTTCTATTCTGTGCAAGTACCACCCAGGCCACGAAGAGGACCAAATGGAGCCATTCATGGTTTTCTCTTCGCTCTTTTCCTTCGATTTCTTGGGCTCCATTATGCCACTTCCCCAGACGACAAGGCCAAGGTGACAGATAAAATGTAAAACCAAAACGGTCTGGTGAGGCTCTAATAAGTCTGTGTCACAACTCTTCACCCTGTCATGGGAATCCGTGGGACAAGGCAGGTGAGACTCCCTCACAAAGGAGTCTCTCTGGGCCCCTGCCACTAACATTGACCTGAACTTGGGGGGCAAGGAGCTGATTTCCTGGGAGGATAGAATACACAGGTGCCAGACATCAGACTTCCCTGTTATTAATGAGAGAAAAGGCAACATGATTTAACACTTTCCCTTTTGCTGTAGAGTGTCATCACACATGGGCATCAGCATTTGCTGTACTGTGATCTGGAGATGTTGATCTTGAGGCTGTTGTGGAACGGGGCTCCCCTTGACCTAAACTGATGGACCAGACTACTAAGCTTTCTTTGTTCTTACATTTTGTCGTAATTTCCTGGCTCATTCTTCACTGTCGGGAAGTCAGATAACACATCTTGCTATTAGCCTGTGTTTCTTTAATAGCCATATTCTCGTCTAATTGCTTTGGGCAAATAACCCAAATGAAATCAGTTTTTAGACACGAATATAAAATGAACTTGGAGAACATACATTTTTAGCTAATAGACTTTAGCACGTGGACTGTCATTCCACAGGCTCCTCAGCTTTTAACATTTATCTTCATGTTAAGCTGCCTTTGGGAAGAGGTTATTTGAGGTCACATCTCCTGATATTTTGCTAGATTGTTATTATTAGAATTTTATAAGCTTGATTTTACAACAGAGTTACTCTCAATCAACACAAACATACACACAATCAGCTTTTTGTTCACAGTTCAGTGGCAAAGGACAGAATCTGATTTAAACAGAAGGGACTGCACTAGACTAATAGGTTTACAAAGTCACAGAAAGGACTATGGGCCCAGGCTGTAGTCTCAGCTTCCATGAATAATGCTCAGCTCTTAGAAGCATTCTGCTTGTGCCCCAGGTAGGAAAGGAAGGGGGTACTGCCACTGCAAAACCTCACTGTCTCCAACATGACCCATACCAGTTGAGCGACTGCCCGCATGCGATGTGTTTCTCTCCAGATCAAGTCTTACGGAGTAGATGAGTGAAACCTGTCGCAGCCTAAGCCCCAGTTGCAAGGAATTCTGGGAATTGTAGTTCTAACTTTCCAGCATCAACCCTGTAAGAGGTAATTCTAGAAAGGATTGGGAGCATGTATCGAGAAGCCAGTCTATAGAATGCGTCCCCACATCAAATATAATTAAATAAATCAGAAATTACCTATCACAAAAGAACTATAAAAAAATTCCAGCAATGGGTCAGTGGTTTATGTTGATAAAATATTCTTTGATATTTTTGTGTGTGTCTGTATGAGTGTATCTAAATGTACGTGTGCACATGTGTATATGTGTACCTGTGCATATATATGCAGTGTATAGATTGTGGGCGGCACCACAGGAGCAGTCATGTCACACGAAACATGGCTGACTATGCTGCTCTTTGAGCAGGGACTAAAGGTGGTGAGAGGTGGACAGACCTTTATCAAGATAGGTGTTAGGTGCTGAACACACAAAGACAAGCAGTTTGGTCCATTTGTCCTAGTAAGAGGGAGATATTCATGAATAAATTATTATAATACAACAGGGTAAATTTTATCCTGAAAAAATACAGTTCAAATTTTCATCAAAATATCCCTGAATTGCAGACAAGGAAAGAATAGAGCTATGGCTTACAGTGGTTCTCTGTAAAAAATGAATTTATTTGTAATCCATGTGAACTTTGTAGTCTATTTTATATAGGTAATTTAAAAATATATTATTATATATAATTATGTATAACTATATATTTTATATATATGTATAAATATATATATTCAGTGTCCCAATACTATATATATACATACACACACATAGGTATGAATATACTATATTTATATTCATATTTTATATTTATATTTTTACTATATACCTATATATATGTGTGTGTTTTAAGTAACTTGCCATCAGGAAAAACAAATTCTTTTTTTTTTGGCTCATGGACAATAAAATTGGAATGCTGACTCTCTCCTCATCAGAAAATAGGACTAAATTGAAATGAGCTGACACCGGATGAGGCAATTCTTTCCTTTGTCTTGATGTCAGAATATTTCTAAAAATCTAGGCCCACCAAGGTATATGTCTATCAATGGCAAATTTTCTCAGGATTTTTATAAGCATTCTCACTTTGTGAATTACCCTTTATTCTTACAATTAACAATACAATTAACAATTACAAGTAACTCCTTTACTTCATTCCAGTTTCCCCCCTTTGTTCCAAATTTTTCTCATGAAGAAATACACCAGCCCTGAGGAGTACCTCCTCCAGCTGAGGCAAGGCTCCATGGCTGTTCTAGAGCAAGGGGGGGTGTGGGGGGCTGCCGGGGGTCCACGCCTGTGGGAGGAGTATTTATATCATCCCCGAAATTACCTGCAATTGCTGGCCCATGTGATGATAATAAAAAACCAATTTTACGGGCTTTGCAATGATTTTTCAATTCCCTACAGACAGTGCATCCCTTTACTGCTGTCCCCAGGACGGATGGCTCCTGCTGACCAATTTAAGTAGTCACTGCCGTATTGTGTGGGCAGATCTTCAAGTTATTTCCCGTTATAATGCACTGTGGCTACACGATGATTATTCAGTGTGCTTTTTCCCTTTATCAAATTTATCATTTTGACCACCTCACTGAACGCGCACAAACACTTCATAAACATCATCTTTATAAACACAGGGAACAAAGAAACCCATCCGTGAGCCAGCTCATTACATCTAAGCACACATTCAAATGTAGCACAAACCATTGGGCTGAATTTGTTTTCCAACCAATTGTTTACATCAGTCTGCGGAGAATAACAAAACCGGTCATCTGGGACTGGGGGAGTATCTCATTCACCTTGCTGCCACTTTCTGAGTCTGGAACAGCTGAGATCAGCTCTGTAGCTCCAACATCTTTTCTTCTGTTTCATCACTTACTCTGCAAAGTGTATCTGAAACGAATTGCAAAAGAAGTCTCAAGTAATTTCTAACGTGGGGGTTCGATTGTGTTTTACATGTTGCTTCTGGCTAGGACTCGCTTCATCTTCACTGCGAACAAATCTTTAAACTTGTACATGGTGAATTGGAAAGCATCTCCACCCTTGTAACAGTTTCGGACCACAGTGGCTTGGGATGTTTGAGAATGTGGAGGAACACAGGTGGGACAAACAGTAACACTGGAGTTTCTAACAATCCTGAGCTTCCCCATACGAATGGTTTACTTCTGGGGCTTTTTTTCCTTCCTTTTCTTATTCACCGTATCAGTTAATTTTTGCTGCATGGCAAATCATCCCCAAATGTAGACATCTAAAACCATAATCGTTGATTTACCTGCCAATTCTGTGGATCAGCAATCGAGCTGGGCGTGGTTGGGCAGTTTTTCTGATCTGGGTGGGGCTGATCTCTTGGGGGGCTCACTCATGTATCCTGAGAGCTGACAAGTTACTCTGGGGTTAGCGGACTGACAGCTGGGGTGCCTCTGTTCTTCTCCCAGCCTTCCGTTCTCCAGTGGGCTAGGCTAGACTTCTAAGAGAAGCAATCCCACACACAGTGCTTTTCAAACCTCTGCCAGCATCAGCCTTTACAAATATTAGGGTCCTCCTGGACTCAAGGACTGGAAGCAGACTCTACCTCTCCATGGGAAGAGCTAAGCTGCCTTGCAAGGATGTGGATACAAGGGGGTTGAAGCATCAGTACCCATCTTTACCGACATTCACGTTACAGACATTCACATTCACATCTAAACACAGCTGACACACAATTTGGGTAGGTTGACTTGGAAAAAGTGGAATTCTAATACATTTGAGACTAAGTGCATCAAAAATGTTTAAGAGATTAAGTGGTGTGTGAGAGACTCAGTCGGTGAAGTGTCTTGATTTATGCTCAGGTCATGATCTCAGGGTCGTGACATTGAGCCACATGTCAGGCTTCACGCTGGGTGTGGAGGCTGCTTAAGATGCTCTCTCCACAACCCCCCCCGCCCCCTCTACTCGCACGTGTGCACATATGCACTCTCTCTCTCTCTCTCTCTCTCTCTCTCTCAATTTTTTAATTAAAAAAATGTTTAGGAGGTTAAAACAAAAGTTTCCCAAGTCCTGAAGTAAAATTGACACTGAAAGGAGGCATTCTATGGGATCCAATGGTTTGGGCGACTACCTGGCCCCCCACCGCATATCCCTGGGAGTGACTGCACTGTCCTTGAGGAATGAGTTGTCAGAATTGAGTCACAAATCTTTGATCGTGTGAACAACACGGGTGTCGTCCTGGCAATAGGGTGTTGGGTGAGAAGGGAGGAGTCAAATAGTGCAGATGGAAGACGTAACACAAACTGAGATTGAATATCAGGTAGGTAGAGGGAAATGGATACAAAGCAATGAAGAAGAGCTCCCAAAACCCAAGAAATGTACAAATACAGGAGAGAAACTGAATGGGGAAATCTCTTTCACCCTGAAGTTAGGGGACCACTCACATAGTGTGGCATACATCGATACAGTGGATCTCTGTTACCTGCCACTTCACAAACCTTGAGACTGGGATTTCAGATACTTCCCCCAAATTATTTTTAGAAAGTTAATTAAAATAGAACAGAAATAGACCAACCAGATGATACATCGCCTGTCAGCTTTCTACAGGATTATTCCTTACGGGTCATGATGCTTGGAGATAAGTAATATGAAGCATAAATAAGTACAACAGGAAGGCAAGATGGAATTCTGTCCAGAAATGCTGAAGGTGGAAGGTTCCTCAGCTTTGTAGAGGAGACATTGGGGCCAGGCCTATGGATGAATAAGAATGTTCTCTCGGTCTGGGAGCCTAACTGAGCTGGCTCGATCTCTGAACCTTACCACACACACCAGATACTTCATCTGTGGCCCACAGTGACTTTTAGAGATAAAGAAAGGCAGCGGGCAAAGTCAGTCCCACTGCCTACATGGTCCAGGGATCCTCGAGATGGATCCACATGACCTTCTCTCTCACACTGGGCTCGTGTCCGGTACCTGCTGCTGTTGGTGACGGCACGGACACCCATCTCTCAAGGCTGGGTGCTTTCCACTCCTTTCCTGCTGACGAGCACCTAAACACACATAGAAAATCCTAAAGAAGATTCAAACAGCCCTTCATCCTCATAAATGGACTCCAAATGACTGAGCGAGAGACTCCTAAGTGTGTTCTTCGTGGGAGGCATGGGGCCAGTGGCTGTTGGTGCCCTGGGATGTAGCTATCAGCCCAGCCCTGAATGCAAGCCTGGAGCTCCCCTCCCCAGACCCTGAGGGCCTCCCTCACAGCCCCTTGTCTTTATTACACTGCATTTCCCCTTCCTCCTGGTGCCCAAGTCCTGGTGATTCCCTCCCTGCAGGGGCTCTCCCCTAGCTTTCTTTTAGTGGTGAAATCTTTCACCTCCAGTGTGAAGGATGAGTCAGAGCTCCTCTCCCCCTGTTGCTCAGAGGGTGAGGGGACGTGTCCAAGAGTGAGGTTGAGGAGAACAAGGGGATCCAGGCCACCTCTGGCTCTCTACCACCCCCCCTCTTGTATTTTGTTTCTTTGGGCAGTGTGATGTGAGATTATAGAAAACACATATGCTGGACTTTGCCCCCACCCCCGTTCCCAAAACGGGGCGCCTGAAACCCCTGTCTATTCCGACATGGTGAGAGTACGAGGAGCAATTCCAGTTCTCCTGAAGTGACTCTGCTTGGGCTCCTAGACCGGGGCTGGTCAGCTGAAAGGCCAAGCCATATTTAGAAGCTTGGAATTTGTACCCCTCCTCACCCCCACTTACCCAGAGAGGGGCAGGGGCTGAAAATGGAGGTGGTGATCGATCCTGCCTGCTTGAAGAATCCTCCGTAGAAATCCCAATGGCACAGGATTGGGAGAGCCTCCAGGGGTGGGGGCGGGGTGGATACTTCCACGGGCAAGAGGGTAACGCACTCTAGCTCCACGGGGACAGATGTCCTGCACTTGGGATCCTCCCTATGTATCTCTTCATCTGGCTCTTCATCTCGTTCTCCATCATGTCCTTTAGTCAACTGGTAAACCTAAGTGTGTGTTTCCCTGAGTTCTGTCAGCTGCCCTCGCAAAGTAATCAGACCTGAAAGGCGGGGCCGGCGGGGGTGGGGGTGGGGGTGGGCAGTGTCAGGGAACCTCAGCTGTGTAGTCAGTCAGAAGCACCGGTGACAACCTAGACTTGTACTTGGGTTTTTCCTGACGCATCTTAACAGGCAAAGACCTCACGCTGTGAGGGAATGATAATATTATAATCTACTTTGTTGGCTTGTGTGTGAGGAGGAAATGGGTTAAAACCTGGACAAGCAGTTGGCCCAGTGCCTGGCCCATCCTCCGTGCTCAGTGATGCCAACTGTGCTCATTTGCAGTTCTTGGCTCATCCCTTGCAGTACTCGGTGTAGACAGTCCCGTCCGTGGGTGATGGGCAAAGCCCAGTGACTCTACCACCTCCGAGGGCCTGGTGTCCCTCACACAGCTACCATGATGTCTAGGAGGGTCCCAAACTGCACGGTGTTTGGTGAAGTTGCTGGAAGTGACTTTTCCCTTGGGTGTGTTCCAACTGATCGCGATGATACCAAGTGATACCACCTTGTGTCTCATAAAGTTGTTTTTTTTTTTTTTAAGATTTTATTTAGTTGTCAGAGAGAGAGAAGGAGAGAGAGCGAGCACAGGCAGACAGAGTGGCAGGCAGAGGCAGAGGGAGAAGCAGGCTCCCTGCCAAGCAAGGAGCCCGATGTGGGACTCGATCCCAGGACACTGGGATCATGACCTGAGCCGAAGGCAGCCGCTTAACCAACTGAGCCACCCAGGCGTCCCTCACAAAGTTTTGAATGAATGAAATTTGAATGAAAATTGCTCTTTTCATTTGTACCCATAATTCATATGGTCCTTAGGCTCTGGGTATGGGGTGTAGCTCAGAGTAAGAGTATCATGGTATAGAAAATCAAAGTGACAGACTTGTGCTGTGCTAATTCATTCAACAAATATATATTTAGGGCCTACTAAGTGCCAAGCAGTGTACTTGGAGCTGGGGTACAGCAGGGATGGGGGGGAAGGAGTTATGACCTCTGGCTGACCACTCTCTTTACTGGGGGAACACTCCCAAGGGAACGAAAAGTAGGCAGGTGATCCTTCTAATTTCTAATCTTTGTCAGCTAAACATCTAAGTTGATGGATGAGTGATATTCCCTAGGAAAGAGCTACCTGAACTATCGGATGACCTTGGGCTGTAACTTGAAAGTATGTGTGGGAACCCAGCAAAACCCCACTTAGAGACGTCATCTATTATTTTGGGCCAGAGACCAGGCATCCAAAGTGGGAAGGACACTGGGCTTCACATGGCTTGGGAAGTCACATAGGCATCTGTGCTTTGTGCTTCTTCATTGACCGTCTTTAAAATAATGAGCAAATCTTGATATACCAGATACATTCTAGGGGTTGACATGAGTCTGAACCGACAATCTAATCCTATCTGTTAATTCTTTATTTTATGTGAGCTCAGCAGACAAAATTCTTGCCCTTCCTGGAGCTTCCTTTCATCCTGGGGAATCCTCCTTTCCTCTGGTGACTCAGGCTTTGCAGCTGAGTCAAGCTCAGCATATGACAGCATTCAGATAAGAGCCAGACTGACTAGGTATCTGGGTGGCTCTATTTGGTTAAGGGTCTGCCTTCAGCTCTGGTCATGATCCTAGGGTTGTGGGTTTGAGTCCCGCATTGGGCTCCCTGCTCATCGGGGATTCTGCTTCTCCCTCTCTCTTTGCCCCTCTCCCCCACTCGTGTTCTCTCTCTGGCACGCAAGTACTTACTCTTTCTCTCTCTCTCTCTCTCTCAAATAAATAAATAAATAAATAAAAATCTTTTTTTTTTTTTTTTTTTTAAAGGCAGGATTGACCACCAGATTGCCAAGGTTAGATCCTGGTCCCGTGCCTCACAAGCTTTGTGACTTCAGGCAACTTACTCTACCTTTCTGAACCTCAGTTTCCCTGTCTATAAAAAGGGGATTATTATGGTACCCACCTCATGGGGTTGTTGTGAGCTGAGTTAACCCATCTGAACATGGGATGTGCTTAGAATAGAGCTGGCATATGGTGTAGCTATGTTGGTGTTAGCTAGTATTACCTGTTGAAGATTTCTTTTTTAGGCATCTTAGAAGTCCTTGGTGCAAAACAACTCTGGCTAGCCACCTAGCAGTTCATCAGACATGTCTGGACACTCTTGGACACAACTTAAGCTTGAATTGACACCTTACCCTTACATAAATCACTGTCACCATTGTGCATGTCCATATCACGCACTGAGTTCATTTGGGACTGAATTACTTATTGAAGCTTATTTTTTTTTTTAAAGATTTTATTTATTTATTTGACAGAGAGAGACCACAAGTAGAGAGGCAGGCAGAGAGAGAGAGAGAGAGAGAGGGAAGCAGGCTCCCCGCCGAGCAGAGAGCCCGATGCGGGACTTGATCCCAGGACTCTGAGATCATGACCCGAGCCGAAGGCAGCGGCTTAACCCACTGAGCCACCCAGGCGCCCCTGAAGCTTATTTTTTAAGACAGCATCCTTTTGAGGTTTAATGGGATATTTATTTATTGTGATTCCTCCCAAACCTGAATATTCAAACATTATTCCTGGGAAAGCTTGCAAAACAAAAGTGTGCTTACATTAGGAATGATTATACAACCCATTCACATACAATTTTAAATAATATTACTTAATTTGCTATAAATGGAATCTTTCCTGTAGATAAAGCGTTAGGAAAAAAAAATCATATTGTACATTAATCTACCAAAGTTCCAATTTCATTTGAATGTGGCCTCAGGTGCTGATGTTTGAAATGCAAATAAGCTCCATTAGGCTCAGCAGCTGTAGCTACAGTGTTGTGCCCACGCTGCAGGTCTAGTAAGAATTGATTAGTCAGTGCTCTTATTTTGGATAAGTTACAGGATTGCTTGTATCCCAGCATCTGTATTGTGTCTCTTCCCTACTTTCTGAATGAGGTGATTCCCACACAGGGCCCGTTATTGTCTTGCTTTGTGCATTTTATTTTGTATGTTATTACATTTATTATTCTGGAGAGAATGTGCGTGTGTGCCTGCAAGTGGGGGGCTGGGAAAGGGTTGAGAGAGAGGGAGAATCTTTTTTTTTTTTTAATTTTTGATGTTTTTAATTTCTTTTCAGTGTACCAGAATTCATTGTTTATGCACCATACCCAGTGCTCCATGCAATATGTGCCCTCCATAATACCCACCACCAGGCTCACCCAACTTCCCACCCCCAACTCCTTCAAAACCCTCAGCTTGTTTTTCAGAGTCCATAGTCTCTCATGGTTCACCTCCCCTTCCAATTTCCCCCAACTCCCTTCTCTTCTCCATGTCCCCATGTCCTCCGTCTTGTTCCTTATGCTCCACAAATAAGTGAAACCATATGATAATTGACTCTCTCTGCTTGACTTATGCACTCAGCATAATCTCTTCCAGTCCCATCCATGTTGATACAAAAGTTGGGTATTCATCCTTTCTGATGGAGGCATAATACTCCATAGTGTATATGGACCACATCTTCCTTATCCATTTGTTCATTGAAGGGCATCTTGGCTCTTTCCACAGTTTGGCGACCATGGCCGTTGCTGCTATGAACATTGGGGTACAGATGGTCCTTCTTTTCACTACATCTGTGTCTTTGGGGTAAATACCCAGTAGTGCAATTGCAGGGTCATAGGGAAGCTCTATTTTTAATTTCTTAAGGAATCTCCACACTGTTTTCCAAAGTGGCTGCACCAACTTGCATTCTCACCAACAGTGTAAGAGGGTTCCCCTTTCTCCACATCCTCTCCAACACACATTGTTTACTGTCTTGTTAATTTTGGCCATTCTAACTGGTGTAAGGTGGTATCTCAATGTGGTTTTGATTTGAACTCCCTGATGGCTAGTGATGATGAACATTTTTTCATTTGTCTGTTAGCCATTTGTATGTCTTCATTGGAGAAGTGTCTGTTCATGTCTTCTGCCCATTTTTTGACATGATTAGCTGTTTTGTGTCTGTTGAGTTTGAGAAGTTCTTTATAGATCCTGGATAGCAGCCCTTTGTCTGTACTGTCATTTGCAAATATCTTCTCCCATTCTGTGGGTTGCCTCTTTGTTTTGTTGACTGTTTCCTTTGCTGTGCAGGTTTTGATCTTGATGAAGTCCCAAAAATTCATTTTCGCTTTTGTTTCCTTTGGCTTTGGAGACATATCTTGAAAGAAGTTGCTGTGGCTGATATCGAAGAGGTTACTGACTATGTTCTCCTCTAGGATTCTGATGGATTCCTGCCTCACGTTGAGGTCTTTTATCCATTTCGAGTTTATCTTTTTGTATGGTGTAAGAGAATGGTAGAGTTTCATTCTTCTATACATAGCTGTCCAATTTTCCCAGCACCATTTATTGAAGAGACTGTCTTTTTCCACTGGATATTTTTTCTGCTTTGTCAAAGATTATTTGACCATAGAGTTGCGGGTCCATATCTGGGCTCTCTACTCTGTTCCACTGGTCTATGTGTCTGTTTTTATGCCAGTATCATGCTGTCTTGGTGATCACAGCTTTGTAGTAAAGCTTGAAATCAGGCAACGTGATGCCCCCAGTTTTGTTTTTCCTTTTCAACATTTCCTTAGCAATTTGGGGTCTCTTCTGATTCCATACACATTTTAGGATTGTTTGCTCCAGCTCTTTGAAAAATGCCGGTGGAATTTTAATTGGAATGGCATTGAAAGTATAGATTGCTCTAGGGAGTATAGACATTTTAACAATGTTTATTTTTCCGATTCATGAGCATGGAATGGTCTTCCATCTTTTTGTGTCTTCTTCGACTTCTTTCAGGAGTGTTCTGTAGTTCCTCAAGTACAGATCCTTTACCGGAGAGGGATAATCTTAAGCAGGCTCCATGCTCAGCACATAGCACGAGGCAGGGCTCGATCTCATGACCCTAAGATCATGACCTGAGTCAAATTCAAGAGTTGGACGCTTAACTAAGCCACCCAAATACCCCATTGTTTGGGGATACTTTAAAAAATTATTTTCTTTTAATGGAGAGCTCTTGCCTTCTACAGTTCTAGTCTTTCTCAGCATCTAACACACGGTCTGGCCACATAGTGGATGCTCATCTACTATTTGTTAATAATTATCTAAATGATTAACATGCTGCTTTCTAGAAGGTCAAAGAATTTGGCTAAGTTGTGCATGTTGTGCCTTTAGAAAATTCCTTTTGTTCTGCAAAGAAACTCTTGTATATATTCTGACTCATTATTGCACTCTGTTTAAAAGTAGTTTACAAAGTTACTGTGTGACATTGGCCCAACAACCCTGATTACTCCCATTTTAGAGGTGGGAATCCTCATGCTTCCTGTGCATTAACAACTTGTCCCACGTTACTGACCCCAAGACTGGCAAGCTCGAGTGTGTGTTCTTTTAGTGTTAGGACACAAGACAAATTATAGGCAATACTACTTAATTGGTAAACATCTAACAGCTAGAAACAAATGGAAGAGGAGAACCTGAAGCAATTTAGAAACTGTCAGGGAAATCACTGATTGGAAAATGTAGTCACAAACCATTCTGATGAGCAATTTCATCCTTATTATTTCTCCATACCCCCTTTAGGGAAAATGTTTACGTATTTGACTGGTGCAGGGGGGCATTCAGGAGGGCCATTGAGGGGTTGATGGGAAGATTGCCTGAGTCTGTTCACCGACGTAGCTCAACCGCAAACTTCTCCAAATTTCTGGATATTTGGGGTCATTTCTCCACCTGTCTTCCAGTTACCTAAAGTCATTCTTGTCCTAATGACCATTGGCTGGTGGGTTTCCTACCAGAAACAGCTCTAAACCAGTTTGGTCACCCACATAGACCAAGGAGACTAGATACAGAGAAAGCACTGCACAGTCGAGGTCCACCAATGGACCAGCCACCTTTTTCATTAGGGGGGCATCTGCCTTTTTCCGCCCCATATCCAACATCTTTTTAGTACCTCTGTGTACAAAAGAAGGTCGGTCAAAGGCCAGTTTTACTCACATGACTTTGAAAAAGGATAGAAATGGAAGGCCAAGGCTGAAACTTAGTACCTCATCCATCCTACCTACTAGGGATTTCTGAGCCCCAGGCAGCCCTGGGAATGAAAGCCTTTGGCACCCCCTTTGCCACACAGAGTCTAGAATTCAACCTGACATTGCACAGAGATGCAAGGTGCTGTCAGTTCCAACAAGAGGGCCCTTGGCGTCCCTGCCTGGGAAAGAGGGCTGTGGAGGTGGCACCATGATTCCAATCAGCAGGATCTAATCGGTTAAAGATCGGGGACACACCTCAGGAGCATCACCCTGAAGTTAGTTTTTTCTCTCCTTGTCCTTTTTGAAGAAAAGGACCATGTGGGGTGGCCAGGGAGATTGCTCCAAAGAAATGAGTCAATGTGCTTTAAAGGCAACATGTTCTTGTAAGCAAGAGATAATCAGCAAGAGTCACTTACCTCTTCCACAAAGACAGAATGCTACAAGATGCTGCCTAGGAGGGCTTTTGGACAGAAAACCGTGCCCTATGGACAAGTTTAAAAAAGAATCTACCTCTAACAAAGGGAATTCTGGGCTAGTTAGATCTGTGCGCCCATGCGCGCGCGTGCACACACGCACATGTGTGTGTGTCTGTGTGTGTAACTTGTAACCTAATTATATTAATCGGTTTGTGTCTAAAAGGGTTGGTCTGAGTTGTTTTATCCTTTTCCATATATTTGATAAGGTCTAATTAACAATTTTATGTAACCATTTAAAGTTTTAATTCATAAAGGTGCCTTGGGTGGCTCACTTGGTTAAGTGTTTGCCTTTGGATCAGTTCATGATCTTGGGATTGAGCCCCACATCAGGCTCCCTGCTCAGAGGGGAGCCTACTTCTCCCTCTCCCTCTGCCCCTCCCCCACACCCCTCATTCATGCTGTCTCTCTTGCTCTCTCTCAAATAAGTAAATAAAATCTTGGGGGAAAAATACAGTTTTAATCTACAGATAAATCATACTTAAATGCAACTGGGTAATAAATTTCCTAAATCTTTCATGTCTATGGAAAATGGACTTTATGGAACACATCTGTAGTACCATGAGTATATTTTATCCAAGTTTTCTGTGTGGAAAAGGCAAGGAAAAATAAGATTGCTCCTTGTATCCTGACCATACAATCACGGCTTATAGAGTGAAATGACACTTCCAAAAGTGGAATTCCAGACCCAACAAATCCAATGTGCTTTGGACTTAGTAGACAATTGATTAAAAAGAACAGTGTTTTATTCTGAAATTTTGGAGGGCTGCTTTCAAAGAATCTTTCTCAATTATGTCACCAAGTTAAGCATTTTGGTACAAACATTCTCTGATTTGGTAATCCAGAGATTGAAATATAGCCTCACATCTGCCCTGTAAAATGCCATTAAATAATCAAAATGTAATTAAAGTTTAAGATGTCACAGAAACCATGCCAAGATTCATTAGACCCCAAAATCACCTCCCGTGTTGATTTTGTAAGAAAGCAATGGTAGATGAAACACAGGAGTTACTGTGAGTGACCTTGAAGTTCTTGGTTGGAAACTCAAGATATAAAATCCAAGGTTTTTTTTCCATTTATTTTAATGAAGGGCTCTGATTATAATAGAGGTGGGACAGGGCCTGCATTTATCTGCCTGCACACATGCCAGAATTCCATCTCTAGGTCTGTAACTATATGCTAGAAAGATGCATTTGTACTATTCCAGTGGCGATATGCTAGGATGTGCTGTGGTCACAACCAACCTCCAAACTTTGATGGGCTATTTTCCTCTCCCCCTTCAAGCGCACCGTAGATTTGCAAGGAGATCTGCTCCTGGTCTCCTCTTTCCAGGACTGATGTTGTTCGACCAGGCTTCATCTCAAATAGTGTTGTTGCTATGGCGAAGGCAAAGCATTTCAGAGGACCTCACCACGCTGGGAATTAAATGCTGGGTTCTAAAGCAACACTCATCACTCCCACTCCTGGTTTATTCAGCAGATCAGTCACCTGCCCCCACCCAACCCTAAGGTGGCAGAAGGAAGCATCCACACATGTGTTCCAAAAGCAGGGAGCCTGAAATCGTGGTTGCATGTACTAACCCTCCTCATGCTGGCTTCCATCTAAGAAACAAGTACTGAGAAGAGTAAGTCCGGCACTAAAAATGATTTAAAGAAAACCAAACATTTGTGCAGAGTTTTCAGGGAGAAGAAAGTCTGATACAAAAACACAGGCAAGGGGCGCCTGGGTGGCTCAGTGGGTTAAAGCCTCTGCCTTCGGCTTAGGTCGTGGTCCCAGGGTCCTGGGATGGAGCCCCGCATCGGGCTCTCTGCTCAGCAGGTAGCCTGCTTCCTCCTCTCTCTCTGCCTGCTTCTCTGCCTAGTTGTGATCTCTGTCTCTCAAATAAATAAATAAAATCTTTTTTAAAAAAAAGTAAAACAAATAAAACCAAAAGCACAGGCAAAGCAAATACATAGGCATCCAACATTCCAGGTGTTAATGTTTGGGAGACTTGAAAGTCATTTAACTGCTTTTACATGTGTGTGATTTCAAATGCTTGCATTGCAAGAGGAGATAAAGTAAGAAAATGACCTCATAAATATCCCTGAGTGCTCGTGACATGAAAGACATTCCTGAAACACATGCATAGCTAAATAGGCCTTTTTTCCCCCCTGAACAAATATATATGAAAAGGGAGAAAGAGAAAGATCCAGAACCTAGAAAATTTACTGTCACCTCATAGGATTTTCAGTATTTGTTGAATGAAAGAATTTTTTCTGTAAAGTATGTTCTTACAGAGAAATTCACATCCTTGTAGATGGCGCTGAGAACAGGGCCTGCCTGCTACACAGTAGTCGCCATGCTGTACGTATGCGCCATGTTGTGTTGAATGGTCAAATACAGACAGAGCACATGTGAGGGAAGAGGAAAGAGGAGATAGAGAGGGGAGATACTGGAAAGGAAACCTACAGTTACCCCAAACAAGCAGGGACAGTGGACAGAGGATAGAGCATGGAAATGTAAAGACTTACAGAGAGGCAAGAGTAGAATCTTCTTCAACAAAGTCTACATCTGTTCTGTGAAAGCTAGAGCATCTGGCTGGGAGGAGTCAAGATGGCGGAGAAGTAGCAGCTGAGAGTACTTCAGGTAGCGGAGATCAGCTCGATAGCTTATCTAAAGATTGCAAACACCTACAAGTCCAACGGGAGATCGAAGAGAAGAAGAACAGCAACTCTAGAAACAGAAAATCAACCACTTTCTGAAAGGTAGGACGGGCGGAGAAGTGAATCCAAAGCGACGGGAAGATAGACCGCGGGGGGAGGGGCCGGCTCCCGGCAAGCGGCGGAGCAACGGAGCACAAAATCGGGACTTTTAAAAGTCTGTTCCGCTGAGGGACATCGCTCCAGAGGCTTAACCGGGGTGAAGCCCGCGCGGGGTCAGCGTGGCCTCAGGTCCCGCAGGGTCACAGAAGGATCGGGGGCGTCTGAGTGTCGCAGAGCTTACAGGTATTAGAACGGGGAAGCCGGCTACAGAGACAGAGCCGAGGAGTGACTCTCAGCTCGGGGTTACCTTGAACCGGTCGCAGGCTCGGTCAGCTCGGAGCGCGGCCGGAGGCAGGGTGACGGGAGTAATTGGGCGCTGTTCTCTGAGGGCGCACTGAGGAGTGGGGCCCCGGGCTCTCGGCTCCTCCGGGCCGGACACCGGGAGGCCGCCGTCTTCATTCCCGCCCTCCGGAACTCTACGGAAAGCGCTCAGGGAACAAAAGCTCCCGAAAGCAAACCCGAGCGGATTACTCAGCCCGGCCCCGGGTAAGGGCGGTGCAACTCCGCCCGGGGCAAAGACGCTTGAGAATCACTACAACAGGCCCCTCCCCCAGAAGATCAACAAGAAACCCAGCCAGGACCGAGTTCACCTACCAAGGAGTGCAGTTTCAATACCAAGGAGAGCAGCCGAATTCCAGAGGAGGAGAAAGCAAAGCACGGAACTCATGGCTTTCTCCCCATGATTCTTTAGCCTTGCAGTTAATTTAATTTTTTTTCTTTTTCAATTTATTTTTCTTCTTCTGCTAAATTTTTTTAACTTTTACCCTTTCCCTTTTTAACGTTTTTTAACTAGTTTATCTAATATATATTCTTTTTTTCCTTTTTATATTTCTTCTTTATTGGTTTTCTTTTTTTAATTGTTTCTTTCTTTTTTTCTTTTTTCTTTTTCTTTTTTTTTTTTTTTTCTTCTTTCTGAACCTCTTTTTATCCCCTTTCTCCCCCCTCACGATTTGGGATCTCTTCTGATTTGGCTAAAGCATATTTTCCTGGGGTTGTTGCCACCCTTTTAGTATTTCACTTGCTCCTTCATATACTCTTATCTGGACAAAATGACAAGGTGGAAAAATTCACCACAAAAAAAAGAACAAGAGGCAGTACCAAAGGCTAGGGACCTAATCAATACAGACATTGGTAATATGTCAGATCTAGAATTCAGAATGACGATTCTCAAGGTTCTAGCCAGGCTCGAAAAAGGCATGGAAGATATTAGAGAAACCCTCTCCGGAGAGATAAAAGCCCTTTCTGGAGAAATAAAAGAACTAAAATCTAACCAAGTTGAAATCAAAAAAGCTATTAATGAGGTGCAATCAAAAATGGAGGCTCTCACTGCTAGGATAAATGAGGCAGAAGAAAGAATTAGTGATATAGAAGACCAAATGACAGAGAATAAAGAAGCTGAGCAAAAGAGGGACAAACAGCTACTGGACCATGAGGGGAGAATTCGAGAGATAAGTGACACCATAAGACGAAACATTAGAATAATTGGGATTCCAGAAGAAGAGGAAACAGAGAGGGGAGCAGAAGGTATATTGGAGAGAATTCTTGGAGAGAATTTCCCCAATATGGCAAAGGGAACAAGCATCAAAATCCAGGAGGTTCAGAGAACCCCCCTCAAGATCAATAAGAATAGGTCCACACCCCGTCACCTAATAGTAAAATTTACAAGTCTTAGTGACAAAGAGAAGATCCTGAAAGCAGCCTGGGAAAAGAAGTCTGTAACATACAACGGTAAAAATATTAGATTGGCAGCAGACTTATCCACAGAGACCTGGCAGGCCAGAAAGAGCTGGCATGATATATTCAGAGTACTAAACGAGAAAAACATGCAGCCAAGAATACTATATCCAGCTAGGCTATCATTGAAAATAGAAGGAGAGATTAAAAGCTTCCAGGACAAACAAAAACTGAAAGAATTTGCAAATACCAAACCAGCTCTACAGGAAATATTGAAAGGGGTCCTCTAAGCAAAGAGAGACCCTAAAAGTAGTAGATCAGAAAGGAACAGAGACAATATACAATAACAGTCACCTTACAGGCAATACAATGGCACTAAATTCATATCTCTCAATAGTTACCCTGAATGTTAATGGGCTAAATGCCCCAATCAAAAGACACAGGGTATCAGAATGGATAAAAAAACAAAACCCATCTATATGTTGCCTACAAGAAACTCATCTTAAACCTGAAGACACCTCCAGATTTAAAGTGAGGGGGTGGAAAAGAATTTACCATGCTAATGGACATCAGAAAAAAGCAGGAGTGGCAATCCTTATATCAGATCAATTAGATTTTAAGCCAAAGACTATAATAAGAGATGAGGAAGGACACTATATCATACTCAAAGGAACTGTCCAACAAGAAGATCTAACAATTTTAAATATCTATGCCCCTAACGTGGGAGCAGCCAACTATATAAACCAATTAATAACAAAATCAAAGAAACACATCGACAATAATACAATAATCGTAGGAGACTTTAACACTCCCCTCACTGAAATGGACAGATCATCCAAGCAAAAGATCAACAAGGAAATAAAGGCCTTAAATGACACACTGGACCAGATGGACATCACAGATATATTCAGAACATTTCATCCCAAAGCAACAGAATACACATTCTTCTCTAGTGCACATGGAACATTCTCCAGAATAGATCATATTCTCGGTCCTAAATCAGGTCTCAACTGTTATCAAAAGATTGGAATCATTCCCTGCATATTTTCAGACCACAATGCTCTGAAGCTAGAACTCAATCACAAGAGGAAATTTGGAAAGAACCCAAATACATGGAGACTAAACAGCATCCTTCTAAAGAATGAATGGGTCAACCAGGAAATTAAAGAAGAGTTGAAAAATTCATGGAAACAAATGATAGTGAAAACAACGGTTCAAAATCTGTGGGACACGACAAAGGCAGTCCTGAGAGGAAAATATATAGCGGTACAAGCCTTTCTCAAGAAACAAGAAAGGTCTCAGGTACACAACCTAACCCTACACCTAAAAGAGCTAGAGAAAGAACAAGAAAGAAACCCTAAACCCAGCAGGAGAAGAGAAATCATAAAGATCAGAGCAGAAATCAATGAAATAGAAACCAAAAAAACAATAGAACAAATCAACGAAACTAGGAGCTGGTTCTTTGAAAGAATTAATAAGATCGATAAACCCCTGGCCAGACTTATCAAAAAGAAAAGAGAAAGGACCCAAATAAATAAAATCATGAATGAAAGAGGAGAGATCACAACGAACACCAAAGAAATACAGACAATTATAAGAACATACTATGAGCAACTCTACGCCAACAAATTTGACAATCTGGAAGAAATGGATGCATTCCTAGAGACATATAAACTACCACAACTGAACCAGGAAGAAATAGAAAGCCTGAACAGACCCATAACCAGTAAGGAGATTGAAACAGTCATCAAAAATCTCCAAACAAACAAAAGCCCAGGGCCAGATGGCTTCCCGGGGGAATTCTACCAAACATTTAAAGAAGAACTAATTCCTATTCTCCTGAAACTGTTCCAAAAAATAGAAATGGAAGGAAAACTTCCAAACTCATTTTATGAGGCCAGCATCACCTTGATCCCAAAACCAGACAAGGATCCCATCAAAAAAGAGAACTACAGACCAATATCCTTGATGAACACAGATGCAAAAATTCTCGCCAGAACACATTTTTTAAGCATCATGAAAACCAAGGCCTCAAATGAACCAAAACCCATTATAAAAGTCCAAAGTAAGCATTTTGTAAAAAAAAAAAAAAAACCTAAACAACCTCCCCCCCAAAACAAACAAACAAACAACAAACCGAAGCAATGAGGCAGCAGGAGATAGAGCCTCTGCTAGATGTCGAGACTGGTAGTAAATAACCAAGAGGCTGCAGAAGCCTTTCCTGTGACTTCACCTCATCTTTCTTCAGCCAGGATGGGATGCTCTGCTTTTAAAGGTGCAGAACAAATAACCTAAAGAAGGACTAACGATCCAAGAAGACCTAACACACTTTGTGTGTGCGGTGTCCCATGTGGGAGATCCTCAGTGCTTAGCTGCCCGAAGAAGCATCTCAGAATGGTTTGAGAGAATGGATGGGAGGGGTGCCTGGCTGGCTCAGGGGGTAGAGTGTGCGACTCTTGATCTCAGGGTCATGAGTTCAAGCCCCACACTGGGCCTGGAGCCCACTTTAAATAAATGAATTTAAAAAACAAAGAATGAATGAAGTTCTTTAGACAGATGAGGGGGTTGGGGTGGCGTGGGAGGTAAAGATCCACCATACCTAACAGCGAGGCATATCTCAGAACTGAGAATAGTTGGGGAACAAAGGGCAGCAATGGGCAGTTCCTAAGTAAGGAGGCAGAAGATCAGGAACATTCAGCCTGAGAATGTGAAACTCCTCTGAAACAGGAGAAACAAACGGGCAAGGTTTGGCCGGAGGTCCGTTGCAGGGAGGGAGGAGGGCCTCCAGAAGGCAGTAAGTCTTGGAGACTTGCCCTAGGACTGGAAGTAGGAGGGCCAATTCGGGAACCTTAAAAAGTTTGCTGGAGATCGCTGAGAGCTCAAATGAGGCTGGTGTCCAATGCCTCTGACTGCTTGTAACACGAATAGCGTTCCCACACAAAGAGTTAAACAATTCAAAGATTGTGTCTTTTGCTCAGACCCCAGTAATGCAAGACGAGTAGATCTCTGTAACCCCACCTCCCATAAGACCTACTTGTATAGCCCTGGAAGAGGGTGTGCATGCTGGGGTTCACTGAGGAGAATGTTGGAGAATAGTGTGCATCTTAGCGGTATCTCCAGAGCAGATCAAGGATGTCATGCCAGGTGGACACCTCTATCTGCGTACTAGCATAACTCAGTGGCGATTTGAAGCATCAGTGCAAAGCTCCCAAGCACTGATGCTTAAAACAAAGAGTGGGGGGGGCGCCTGGGTGGCTCAATGGGTTAAAGCCTCTGCCTTCGGCTCAGGTCATGATCCCAGTGGTCCTTGGATCGAGCCCCGCATCGGGCTCTCTGCTCGGCAGGGAGCCTGCTTCCCCCTCTCTCTCTCTGCCTGCCTCTCTGACTACTTGTGATCTCTGTCTGTCAAATAAATAAATAAAATCTTAAAAAAACAACAACAAAACAAAGAGTGGGAGGGGCGCCTTCGTGGCTCAGTGGTTAAGTGTCTGCCTTCGGCTCAGGTCATGATCCCAGGGGTCCTGGGATTGAGCCCTACATCCAGCTTCCTGCTCAGTGGGGAGGTCTGCTTCTCCCTCTCTCACTCCCCCTGCTTGTGTTCCCTTTCGCTGTCTCTCTCTGTCAAAGAAATAAGTTAAAAAAAAAACAAAAAAAAACAGTGTGGAGCATACTCATGAAAATACAAATAGAGAGACCATGACTGTGATAAATTAAACATTGCTGTACTATTGTGATAATGGGGTTTTTATTTAGGTTCAAAACATGCATGAATTTGTAGAAACATTGCTATTTCTAATCCCAGGTGAGTAAAGCCACTGAGAATTCACCTTATGGGAATATGGAGCAAAGAAGTTTTAATCTGACCTTGTATCTGACATTGTTGAAACAGAGGCTGAAGGTCTGGGCGAGATGACCCCCAGATCTCCCGCCCAAAGATTCCTTGAGCTAAGAGGACTCTATAGAAAGGGAGGAGGAGATGTCTGCATTGAGTGTCTGGGACAAGAGCAGCTCTATGGGACTTTCCTGAAAGGCCAAGCATTGGTTTGTGAAGGAGCGTTTGACGTAAAAAGCCATAAAGATACAAGAAGTGCAGTCTACAGGGTATTTCTTATTTTCAGGAATCATTCCAGTATGATTATTCAGTAGGATTTGTAAGGATTTTAAAAAGCCTTATAGACCTTTCTATGGTGTATCGTCTTTGTACTTACACCCATTTCTCCTCAAAGGGACACTCAACTTCAGGGTCATTTAAGACTTTACTTTTGCCCAAAGTGGTTCAGTTATTCATATGTGTTTATGGCTAATGGTAAATATGGTCCTTCAACTACAAGAACGTTTACTTTTTTGTTCTAAAGAACATTTGATTGAAATAGGGTATTAAAAGGAAAAACTACTGTTTCCATTCTAAACATGGAATATGTCTGACCCCAAATGTGTGGGCTTTTTCTATACTGACCAATTCTTAGACAGCAGCTAGGTATGCTACAGTTCAGTTCAGTCTGACATTATCTACCTGGAGTTAGTGTCAGATCCCGTAAGGTAAAAGGTTCAGTCCCACAAGGCTGCCACCTTTCCCCCCCACTTCAGACACAATCATAAGCCCCAGGTTCTCACCTATACTACTGATCAAGTGACTGTACATCAGTGTGTGAACCAAACTAACACCATCTTGGACAAATCTACCTTAACGACCACTCTTTGAGGGAAGCCTTCCAGAGCACAGCCCTTGCCCTCCCTCCCCCATGCACATTCTTTCTTTTTGTTTAACTACATGCATAAGTTCACCCTCGGGCACAACATCCTTGATCTTCTCTGGAGAAAATACTAAGACCCTCAGGATTCTCAAACATTCTCCTGGGTGGACCCCAGCATGCACACCCAGCCTCCAGGGCTAGAAAAGTAGGTCTTAAGGGAGATGGAGTTGCCAAGATTTACTGGTCTTGTTGCCACGAAGACTTGCTTCTGTCCCTAAGTTCCATGAATAAACCATTTCTTGTCAAGCTGGACCTGTTATCCTTTATCTTTGGCTTATGCCTCCTTTGACTTTTGGGGATCATTTTGCATAGACCTCCCTTGCATGGGATAATTGGAGATTCCCACGACCCTCTCTTTGGTTTCAATAATTTGCCAAATCAGCTCAGGACTCAGGAAAGTGTTTTATTCACAATTACCAATTTATTACAAGGATACAGTGAACATCCAGATGGAAGTATAAATAAGGCAAGGTCCAGAGGCGTCCTGAGGGCAGAAGATTCTGTCCCTGTGAAGTTTAGGGTGCACTGCCCTCCAAGAAGATGGATGTCTTTACTAAGTTGGAAGCTGTCTGAACCAAATATTTTAAGGATATTTATGGAAGCTTCATCTGCTAGGCATGGTCAGTGATGAACTCAATCTCTAACCCTTCTCCCCTTCCAGAGCATGGAGGGTAGTGTCATGAAACCAAAAGTTCCAAGCTCTTCATCATAGCCTGATCTTTCTGGTGACCAACCTCCATCCTGAAGCCATCCAGGAGCCCATCAAGAGTTGCCTCATTAGAATAAAAGATGCTTCCATCACCAGAAAATGACAAGGAATTTAGGAGTTCCTGGGTTAGGAACCACAGCCAAAGGCCAAATATTGGAAGACAGAATGCTCCTAGTACATTTATCACTTAGGAAATTACAAAGGTTTGAGGATCTCTGGCCAGGAACCAGAGGCAGGGACCACATATATATTTATTATGTTGCAGGCGCGTGCACACACACGCACACACACACACACATCTATTCTGTAGTAAGCATGGGTTTTGGAGGAAGATATTAGCTGCATCACCTGGAACAACACCTTTAAGCCTATTTCCTTGTCCAGAGAAGAAGGTGATGACAATAGCATTTACTTCTTAGAGTCACCCAAGTGTGGAAAACAATGCTAAATGTGAAATGCTTGTCATATTGTCCGTTGGAATTGCCATTCACTGACATCCCTTTCCTGCTAGGCCTACCTGACGACAACCTTCCAGAGAGACTGTCAGCATGATTCCCTTGGCATGTTAAGCTGATTCTCATTTGATGTAGGAGTAAATCAAGTAAAATTTGACCTTGATCTTCATTTTACAGGAAATATATGGAAATGATAGGTAAATTTTTGCACTGAAAATACAAACAGGAAAATGGCAGGACAGCCTGTTTTCAGGAGAATCTTTGAAAATGCACAAATGCATTCTTAAAATTAGAATTTAGAATTGGACTCCATAAATGGACTTCCATAGTATACCTCTTAAGATTTATTCTCTTTCATAAAATATAGGTTTATACATTACAATCATGTGAATACTTATTAGGTAAACAATTACACTTCTGAAGGAGTTGAAAACACTTTATTTGGAAGAAAAGTCAAGAAAAGCACAGTGATGTACATTTTCAAATTTCACAAGCTGAGAAATTTCCAAAAAGGTGATTTTTTAATCTAAGTTATTTCTCGGGGCGCCTGGGTGGCTCAGTGGGTTGGGCCGCTGCCTTCAGCTCAGGTCATGATCTCAGAGTCCTGGGATCGAGCCCCGCATCGGGCTCTCTGCTCTCTAGGGGAGCCTGCTTCCTCCTCTCTCTCTGCCTGCCTCTCTGCCTGCTTGTGATCTCTCTGTCAAATAAATAAATAAAATCTTTAAAAAAAAAAATAGTTGATTTGTGGATAAGATCCCACAATTTCAGGAGTTTTGTCTGTTTGGGTTACTGAATAAGCCCCTATGTCTGAAAGACCAACAGTAATAGGCCCCTAGGAAACATTTGTCAAATTACTGGGGAAATGTTATTAAAAAACAAAACCATCTTCTAGAACAGAATTCCTTTCCACAAAGATGGTCGAGAAAGAAAACATTTTTATTATTGAACAAGCAATAAACCAGAATGTGATGTTCATCACAGGCAACCCACTGAGATCCACAATCCCCAAAGACGGGAAGAAGTGATACCCTTTTATACAGCCAAGCAGAGACAACCCATTACGTGTATTCATGTTGTCAAGAAACCATACGTTTCTCAAAGACTGAGGACTTGACAGCATTGGTTGTCATACAGGGTCTATCCTAATTGACTTTATCCAGAGGAATACACAAGCTTCTCATATCTTTATGACAAGAGATAGTTTTGCAACCTGGAGCAAGGAGCCCACTGAATAGGTTCCTACCGTCTCACAGAAAGTGGGGAATAGGGATGCTCCCTCCTTTGATGTTCACAGTCCAAAGAGATGGCTCTCGGGTCCTGAGAAAGACATCCCTGGATCACAGAGCTGATAAAAGGCTTATCTACTTTTCAAAAGGATTTATACATAGTTCAAAGACAGAGAAATATGTGTACCAGGACTAGTTTTCCAAAGCAAAACACTCTAAGCAAAAGGGGTAGAGAGGAATCCCTTTTTTTATTTTCACAGGAAGAATTAAGCCTTATCCTCACAAAATGAAGGAAGAGACTTCCATTTCTACCATCAAGTGTGTTCTATCCTAGGAGTTGAGCATAACGGTTGCTTCAATTACTAGTTTCAAGACCTCTATGCTTAATACTGGGGTTTCACTATAAAAAGAAGATTGGGAAAAATCTAGTTACGTTCATCATTTACTTTTAGTAATAAACAAATGATTTGCCTTGATATCACGTATATGAACAGGACCTTAAATTGTAAGCTTGATAATTGTTCTTTCCTATCATGAACGTCAGCCCTTGTGTGCATGTTTGTATGTGTGGGACTATGTAAACACTCCTTAATGAACCTTTAATGCTCCTCCAGGATAAAGGTAGGATTTGTAAAGCAACCAAAATAGTGTTGCAAAGAAACGGATTGAATTAGGGGAGGTGTGTTGAAGTCACGCTCATCTGATCTTTCAACAGTAGATTAATGACACATAAAAGGATGCTATCTTAATTGAACTAAAAAAAGTCTCTGATTAGAGTTATCTTAATGATAATTCCAGTTGACTTTTCATGTGTAAATCAAACCACGGGGTGCTCAGAAGATGTTAATTGGCAAAGAGATTAATCATTCCTTTGGGTTTAATTCACTTGATAGTAACCCCTCTTCCCACCAAGATTTTGAAAAGAAACTGTTTCTTCCCTCATCACCAAGCATCTGAGACAGAGCCTAAGAACTCTAGCTTAAGCATCATGAGTCAAAAACACAACAAAATAAAGAACTTACTGCCTGAGAGTGAAGAATTTTCCTCTGTCCCATTATCTGTATCTCAGGTGTAGACATCGATTAGGTTGCACTGTATTTGAGCATTTCTTGAGTACAAATGGTGCCTTGTCAGACACTGGAGAGATTCCCACAATTTCTGGGTTCTAAGTTCAAAGATTTTTATCAGCCTGAATCCGTCCACTGATTGATCTATAATTGGGCCAAAGCATTCTAGTCCTGCCTTTGGAGATTGCCTATCACTAAATGCCACGTGTGCCAGGCTCATGCCCACACTGCATATGCCTGTTGTCCTCCCAGAAAAACCGTAAGTGGATTTTCACAGGTGAGAAAATGAAGGCTCAGGTGGTAGATAAATTGTCCTAAGTCACGTAGCATGAAATAGCAGAATCAAAATTAAACTCAGATCAAGTCAAATTCAAAGCACATGCCTGAGAAGGCACTTCTCTTCCACAAAAAAGCCATGGCCAATGAAAAATCAGTTGGACTAAATACTAGGTTAAGTCTTTATGTCAGGCCGACCTTAAGAAAATCTCTGATCATCATTAAATATTAACAACACAAGCGAGGGGCTTAGCGCCATTAGGGCCAAATGAGAGCTGTAGATAATTAGAAATGATTAAGTGTCTGCCTTGCTTTCTAGGTTTTCATCTGTGAGTTTAGAGGTTTTGTTTCTTCCTTCAGGGAATTTTGGTGGCTGGCTTCTCGGGGGGGCAGCATCCTCCAATCACCCTCACAACTACTCTGAGTCACAGTTCACAACCTGCTCTGAAAATATTAGAGAGTGAAGAGGGCATTTCCCTTTTATGAAGAAATGTCTCCAGGGTAATAGAATGTTGTCATTTTTTTTTTAAGTGACACTAAAGTCCTGTTAGCTTGTCTAATTTTCCACTAAGTGAACTTTTTAAAAGGAAATGAAAGAGGAAAGTGCTTGCTTTCTTGGAGTAAATGTGTTTAAGGTACAGTATATCTATTGAGTTAAATAACCTGAAACCAGCCCCAGGCAGCAAATGTGCTAGAAAATCCCATCAGGCTCTTCTTGAAGGACCAGCCACATGGACAAGAAGAATGCCGGTGCCCACCTTTTGTTTCTTAGCAAAACTTCTGTAGAAACCTTCCAAGACCCTATCTATGGTGAATTCACAACCAACTACAAGACAAAAATCACAGAGTAGTGGTGCTCTGCACAGAAACTGGATACAGTCATGTTTAAGAGCCATCCAGAAGGACGGAAACACAGGAACTACTATTAGGGAATATGCTGAGACCAGTGTTTTCCATTGCTAATTATCGCCATCTTGCCATGTAAAGATGCGCTTGAAGAATCACATCAGAGTCATCTGGTCTCCTCAGCGGAGTCTCAACTGGAGAGCCCGTGTGAGGTAGATATAGTACAAAAAGGCAAAAAACTAAGACTGGAGAAGCCAGTACATGTGTACTTAAAAAGGAGCTGGTCTGTTTAAAGATAATTTATCTCAAGTAAATATGTATTTATTTGGAACCAATCACATCTTTGTTTTAGGTCCTAAAACTAAAGACCAACAAATCCCTGGGGTTCTCACAGTCAATTTATGGCAAAGGTTCTCAATCTCAGATTCAACTGAGCTTCACAGAGACTTGTGACCTCCTAAAAGACTAGGATAAGTTGTGTATGTAGATTTGTTTGAGAGAGAGGACCCCTCCCCCCGCAAGGAGACAGGTTATAGCTTTCATCGGTTTCTTCAAAAAAAAAAAAAAAAAGACTAATTAGTTTAAAAACCATATTATATAGATATTTTTTATATAAATCCAGCAAGTTGATGAAAACAGAGGACCAGTGAAAGCTCTCGACTTACTCCATCATTGGTGTTATAAGCTCAGCAGAAATACCTGTTGTTAGTTCGGAAATAGAATTTTTAATCTTTAGTCTTAGACAATGCTGGTTGCTACCCCATACATAGAGATGGCTATTAGAAAAATTGTGAAAAAAATAAGAGTGGCAAGGTAAAAAGAAGTATATGTGAGAATAATGATCAGGCCTCAACCAGGGAAGTATATAGAATCCCTGCGTCTTGATGGAATTTGGGAAATTCTACACAAATATTACTTGATTTGTATCCCCTTCAGCCCCTAAAAACAGCCACCTTAAGTTGGCTGCTTCGTCTCTAATCAAGCAACAATATTACATCTTATCTGAGCCAATTTGCCTGCTGAGAATTTGGAAGCTCCCCGCATGATTCATTCTGCATAAAATCATTTGGTTTTTGCTCGCTGTAGATAATTGGTTCTTGGCACCAGAACTTAAACTATTTACAGTCCAAGTCTGTTAAAATGACATTGAAATTTAGCTTAAACAAACAGAATCAAAGTTAAGTGTATGTTTTCTTACTACTATTGGTTGTACCTATTAAAATTAAATTTTAAGATGTCTGCAAAGATCTACTGTAGAAATCTAATCCAATGATACATTTGATGGGGTCTGCATAGGAAGAGAGGAGAAAACTGAGGGCCAGAGAGGAGTCTTCCTTCTTGGGGAGGCATCCACAAGGGTAGCCAATGACACGTGGTGTGATTGGAGGTATATATACACCACATCTCCTTTATCTCTTCATCTGTTGATGTACACTTGGGGTTGCTTCATATCTTGGTTGTTGTAAATAATGCTGTAATAAACATAGAGGTGGGTGTATCTTTTTTAATTAGTTTTTTTGTTCTTTTTGGGTAAATAGCCAGTAGTGAAATTACTGGATCAGATGGTAATTCTGTTTTTAATTGTTTAAGGAATATCATACTGTTTTCCGTAGTGACTGCATCCGTGGGTCATCACCCTATTTTTAATTGGATCATTTGTGGTTTTGGTATTGAGTTATATAAGATCTTTCTATATTTTGGATAGTAACTCCTTACTGGATATATCATTTGCAAATATTTTCTCCCATTCGATGAGTTGCCTTTTTATTTTGTTGATGGTTTCCTTCCTGTGCAGAAGTTTCTTATTTGGTGTAGTCCCGGTCATTTACTTTTGCTTTTATTTCCTTTGTCAGGCAGTTTTTATTATTTTTTAATATTATTTTTAAATTTTTCTTTATTTATTTGACAGAGAGAGAGATCACAAGTAGGCAGAGAGGCAGGCAGAGAGAGAGAGGAGGAAGCAGGCCCCCCGCCAAGCAAAGAGCCCGATGCTAGAACCCTGAGATCATGACCCGAGCCGAAGGCAGAGGCCTTAACCCACTGAGCCATCCAGGCACCCCAGGCAGTTTTTAAAACAAACACAACATAATAAGATCTAACAATTGCTGTACACAAAAGACAATTCTAAAACAGATACATTCAGAAAGTTTGCATGTAAAAACATAGAGATGATTGACATAAACGCTAATAAAGAATCCATGAAACTAAACTTGAAGCCAAAGAACATTCCTACTGATAAAGAGGTTCACTTCAGAAGAGTAAAAATTTCTGTTTACCAGGAAGGTATTATAGGTTTAAATTTAGAAGCAACAAATAACATTGCTTCAAAATAAACAAAGAAAAAATTGGCAGAACTAAAAATGAGAAGTAAATAAACATATAACTATAGTAGGAGGTGAAAGTACATGTCTTCTGGTACTTTACTGCATTGGGAGACCACAGATGACAAATTTCCAGAATATCTGAACAGCACTATTAACACATTGAATGACATATATTGAACGTTGCGTCATGCACAGAATGGGAACCTAATGTTCTTTTTATGGCACCTTGGCAAGAGGACTTTCCTAATAATTGAGAATAGATATTTTCATACAGTAGGAGTAAACAGTTTGCATATAGTCACAGAACATAGAGAAAATGATAATATTTGCTCAGTTGTCCCTCTCTACCTCAAGCCCGGCTCAGCTTTCCCACGGCCTGGGGAGATGGGTATCTCAGAGCACCTTTAACACATTCAGGGCTGCCAGTGTTACTGTTGACATGCAGGGTGCCTGGGGCTTTGAGCGTGGGAGTTCAGGGCCTTATGCCCCCATATGGTAACAGATCACCAAAAATTCATACTCTGAATTTAATCCAGAAAACCCTGAAATGAATTGCTGGGTTGCAATCTGTCTTCATCTTCTCTTCTCGTGGTAACCAGACTCCAGAATGTCCCCAGTGACGCTCTCCTCCTCACGTTCGCTCCTCTGAAGAGTCTCCCCCCCACAACACATAGGGCTGGCTTGTGTAACCCAAAAGACATTGCAGGGGTGCCTGGGGGAGGGGTGGCACAGTCAGTTGAGCATCCGACTCTTGGTTTCGGCTTAGGTCACCATCTCACGGTCGTGAAATCGAGCCCCACGTCGGGCTCCATGCTCGGCACAGAGTCTGCTTGAGAGTCTCTCTCCCTCTGCTCCTCCTGTTCCTGCTGTCATTTTCTCTCTCTCTGAAATAAATGAATAAATCTTTAAAAAAGAAAAAAAGAGACATTGATGAGAAAGTGTGATTGCAGTTTATAGCTTGCTGTCTTTTGGACCAGTGACCTAGACAAGGCAGCCAGTGTGTTGTGAGGACACCCCAGCTGCGGGGAGAGGTCCACGTGGTGAAGATGGCAGCCATTCCACCAACAGCCACACTAGCTTTCCAGCCGTGCATGTGAGCCCCCTTGATCACAGACCCCCAATTCCAGTCCAACTTTCAGATGCCTTCAGCTCCAGTTCACATCTCGATCTGAACTTCATGGGAAATCCTGAGCCAAAACCAGCCAGTGAAGATACTCCTGAACTCTTGAGCGACAGAAACTATGAGATAATATGTTTGTAAACATTTTAAGCCTCTGAATATTAAGGTCATTGCTACACATCAGTAGATAACTAAAGCAAAATAGAACATGACACCTTTTTAGCTCTTCCCCCAAATTTTAGGGTGTAGTATTCCATCTAGATTTAGAACCACACCACGAAGCCTGGAAGTTGTTTCGTACTCACTCAAATTTCTCATGGGCAGGAGCAAAAATGTTCCAGAAGGGCTCATGGAGATTGGGGTAGGTGGAGCCAAGGAGCAGAGATGACCCGAAGCTCCTTCAGCCTTGCTAATGACCTTTCCAAACGAAGGCTGGTGTTTTCTTCCCCCAGCACTGTTTCCCAGGTGAAGCAATTGCTGTATAAACCACCAGAGCCTCTGTGTTGCCATAGCGATGGGCATGTTCTGAGTACCCAGCTCCGTCTGGGGTGCGGGGAGGAGACCGCTGGAAAAACCTACAGAGGTTTCTGGAGGATCAGGACTGCGTGGGTGGAAGAAGCAGAGACACAGAAGGGCAAGTTCAATCTATGACTTAAGAGACAGGCAGAGTCCAAAGCAGAAAAGTGGACTCGATGTTCAGTCCCCAAAGTGAGGGTAGGCTGTGTGCAGGAGATCAAGGGCAGATCCAGGACCCAGACGATAGTAGAGTAGAGGCAGGAGCCCAGAACCAGAGCAGATGAAATGGGAGGGGAGTGAGACACTTCCGGCAATGGAGCGAGGCTGCCCTGAGACTCACTTTCAGGAGCACCAGAAGAGTTTCTCGGGTGTCCAGAGAGGCCTGGATGTTTTCCATTTTCTGAGACTCCTGATAAAGCACAAAAATTAGGAAAGCTAAAAATAGGGTTATGAAACAATTTTAATATAGTTTAAACATTTAGATTTGCCAAAGTTTCAACAAAAAGTAATGCTACATCCATAAGACTTGCAAAATGACCATAGATTTTATTTAGGAGTAGTGGCTGCTGTTTAAATCTGGAGCTCCTAGTGATGATGGGGTGCTGGGACTCAGGACACCCTTGCAACACCGCATCAAGCAAGTCTTGGGTACCAGCTACACAGTGCAGGGCCAGCCTGCCCTAATTTAAGGCAGAAGACAGAAGCAGATCAAAACACGAGTCCGGGGGAATTAGGCCCTGAGAGGGAGTTGTGGAGGATGATGGACTGCGGAAAGAACAAATGGAACAAATGTTATTCCCCGGGCTCTCAGTGTCCCCTCTGGAGTTCTCTTGCTCTCCAGCCTGACTTCATATTTAAGTGTTCTTGTTACTTTACAACAGTAAATCCGTCCCTTTCTGCGTCTATTGCTTTCCTCATTGGAAATGAGCTACGTTTCAACCCCGTGAAGAAACCCGGAGGCAAAAGTCCTTAGACTAGTGGGGTGCGCCCTTTCAAATAGTGTCTGCTCGCTCGGCAGTTCAGAACTCTTTTAGCGCTGGTGGTAGGCAAGCACGATGACGTAATCTCTGCCCTATGGAGAATGGTTTCAGCTACATTTCAGAATCAGCAGGAAAGACTTCAAATCATTTCATTGAGGTACCTTTTTTGCTCGGTTCCCATCAGAGACAATAAGATCTTTGTGCTAGTCTTGCAGTGAAGATAAAGGAGCGGGTGTTCCTGAAGGAATGAAAGGACGGTCCCGGGATGGGCCCAGTGCCCATTGCTGTTAACACTCCAGCATTTCCTGCTTCCCACGGGGTGAGTGGCCTCGCCAGTGAGCACCTCCTGGGTAGGCTCCCCAGGGAACGCTGCCTTGTTTTCAAAGATCTTTACAAAGGACCATAAATGCCCAATGATAATAGCTATGAACTTTTAAAATATGCAATGGAATATAAATGTCACATTAATAAAATAATGTTAACCTTTACCATTATATGAATGATTTAAATTCTGAATTAACTGGAATGGCTGGGGAAGCCCTACATTTTCTCCACAGAGTTTTTACAAGAACATTTGAGTGTTGTGATCTGGGGAATGGATGTTTGTTTACATCACAAATCCCCCCCCCCTTTTTTTTTTTTAAGATTTTATTTTTACGTAATCTTTTCACCCACCATGGGCTCGAACTCCGGACCTCGAGATCAAGAGTTGTGTACTCCTCTGACGGAGCTGCCCAGGCGCCCCCTACAACACAAATTCTTTAAACTCATTCTGTTATGTTTAGGGGCTGCTTTTAGGCAACAGGCTTGAGCAAGGGAATGTAGACAGAGCCCACCGTGACCCCCTGGCTGAGTACTGAGGGGCCCAGCGGGTGACCCACCTCAAAATCTCCATAGGCCCTAACTGGCCAATGGGCTATGCACACCCAGGCACAGTTACCAAAAAAGGGAAAGTTCCATACATTCCCCAGGCCTCCTCCCCTTCCTGATTTACATACAGCCCCCACCCACTTTCGGGTTGTAGACAGCCTCTGTCTGCTGACTTCCAGCAGCTCCCCTGCAGTGTGTTCAAGAAACTTCTATCCCTTCTGTTCCTGCTTTAGGTAAATGTTTGCACCGCCTAGGCCACCGGTGTCCACCTGATGGAGGACCACATTTGGGGCCCCATCCAATTAGGAGAGACACCACATTGACATTATCCATATGGTTATTTGGAATGTGTGTCCCAGTAAACACCCGCCCACCCCACTGTGCACATGCATGCACACACATATGTATACACACACACTCACAGAAGTCTGTCTCTCATGCAGTTATTTCTGGCTATTTCAGTGGTTATTAACTGTCAGGATGTCTTTGTGCTCAATACAGGGGGACTGCAGTCCTGAAACTTGTGGATAGCTAGGAAGCTTCCAGAAGCAGCCCCTTCATACCCTGGGTGGCTCTGTGGTCCAGTTAGTCCTGTTAGTCCTAGTGGCAGCGATGTGGGGAAGTCTTTCTTCTTAGAACATCACATGCTTTGTTCCATCCGGCATGCAATCACAGTATCTTTTTTTTTTTTTTTTAACATATAATGTATTATTTGTCCCAGGCTACAGGTCTGTGAATCATCAGTCTTACACAATTCACAGCACTCACCATAGCACATATCTCCCCAATGTCCATCACCCAGTCACCCTATCCTCCCCCCTCCAACCCCCACCCCCCCATTTTGTTTCCTGAGATGAAGAGTCTCTTATGGTTTGTCTCAAAGTATCTTAGATCCACATTGTGCCTTGGGATCCACAAATCAGAAACTCCTTTTTACCTTTCTTGGTCATGGTGCTTCTTGGCTCACCTCCCACAACACCTCCCACCCCTAGTCTGCCTAGATGTGATTTTTGAAGAGCAGGTTTAAATTCTTTTAAATTTTACAATGAAATTCCCAGATAGAAATATTCTTTGTGCATTCTAATCTATTCCAAGTAGATGACATCAGATCCTTGATTCCCAAGGCATAATGCAATTAGACGTCTCTTGTTTAATTCAAAGTGAATCTGAAGAGCTCCCCAAAGTCCAAGGTGAGCTAATATCAGGGCAGCTGCTAGTTAGCTCACAGAAAGGCAAAGCAGTTCTGTTTGTAGAGCTTGATGACTTTTCTACAGATAGACATTTTCCAGGTTCTGGTAACACTGGACAGAAAATGATGTCCATTATGGTCACTTAAAGTCACTTTGTACAATATGATGTGTCTCTTACTCCCAGTCGCAAATAAAAGTGTAGGCACTTGCCACTGGGGGCAAGGGAAAGGCAGCCCCTGAGGGATTCCTGGTTCACACAGTTGAACTGAGGAGTCACAGGGATGGTGTTTGTGAAGCGCTTAGCTACTGCCCACCTATACTGAGCCAATGTGAGTTAACCGCAATTACTGTTGTATGCGAAATCAGTGTGATTGAGCCTAACTCTGTCTCTTCCTAACTTCCCACAACATGAATGTGCCTACTGGGCGCGTGTCAGTCTCTCTTCCACCTGCTGCCCCTTCATCTGTGTCCCCTGCAGTCTGCATTGACCCCGTGAGCAGACCACATTTTCTCCAGTAGTAATGTGGACCTGGCACAGTGTGTGGTCAGTGAACTGACCTGCCAATGTCCACAGAGGTGGATGAAAACAACGTCAGCTCACAGAAGCCCAGGGAAGGGGTCCGATCTGGTGCAGAGGATCCAGGCTGTGGCAGAGGGACCCGCAGTGTCAGAGGGGGCGCCTGGGGACATGGGAAGGGCACCTGAGCCAGGCTGGGGGTTGGGGGAGCCCAGGAAACCTGCTCCCAGGAGAGTACCACAGAGATGGGCTTTCGAGGGGATAAGGTGTGGGCTGTGGGCATGCATTTTAGGCAGACTTGGTTATGTGCCAACAACCTGGAGGCCATAGTCTGTGTTTTTTAAATGAAGATGTGGCAAAGAGAATGGGGGAGAGAAGACGGATGAGGAACGCGCATGCTACCCTGCCCAAGCCCCGTGCACGGGAAGCTCCTGAAGGGATTTCTGCAGAGGAGTAGCACCATCTGACTGGGGATTGAGAAATACTAGTGGGGCTTCTGGGCAGAGACTGGACCGAGGGACCCAGTTAGAAGCAGGCAGGCTGGTTTGAGGCTGGCACAGCAGCCAGGTGAAAAAAGGCCTGTTCTAAAGTGGTGGCAGTGAAGATGGAAAAAAGCAGTGTCTTTTCCTACATATCCTTTCCGAGTGAGATCTGCTCTGCTCACCTGTTTACAATGCAAACCGCTTCCTTCCCGGCATTCCCAATCCTCCTGACCCTGCTCTTTTATTTCCCCCCCAACTGTGATCATCTCTCACAAATTATATAATTTATTTGGTTTGCAGTTTGTTCTTCTCCCAGTAGAAGATGTAGGAATTACTAGGCTGGGTAATGTCACAAGTTTTGTACTGGTGTGTTGCAAGCGCCTGCCAGTGTCCCCAAGCACATGACGGACAGTTAATTCATATCTATTAATATCATTTGAATGCATGAACATATGAAGACTTAAGGTAAAGCCTACAAATTTGGAGGTTTTCCAAGATGTTGAAAGATGCCAGCAATCAAGAAGGGGGATACATTAAGAAGGGATCAACCCTAAATCCAAGGTGTTCACCTGATGGCCCCATTGATATTTGGGGCTTGAAGAGTAATCTCTTGGGGGTGGGGGAGAAGAGTAACAACTGGGGAGAAAGGTTTATGTCATGCCCTAGAGGTGGAAAACGATGAGGGAAGATGAGGTTGCTGCCTGGGAATCCCCAAACCCCAGGGTGGTTGCAGGCATCTGAGTTTTTATACCTCCCACGTGATACTAAGGCACGGCTCAGAAGATGGGGGATGACCCCCAGGCCTGACCCTGACCTTCGCACCTCATCAGGGCCAACTCCTCGGATATGGGGACAATTGTCATGCAATCTACGCAACAAAACAAAATGTGACAACAATAAACACCGCAACCACAACCCCAGTGACAGAGACGACAACACACAGAACACACTAGGCTCACATTCACACTTCTATCCCTGTGTTGCCTCCATAAGATCTGCACAATTCCCTGGGTTCTCCTAGAGGCCCTCTGTATGACCAGCCCTTCCTCCCCGGACTGGGCCAGACCTGGGGCTCTTGTTATGCGTTCCTATAACCCACCCCACACATCCCCCCTCAAAACCCTTGTCATTTGTGAAAGAAACAATTTCTTCTTGAGTAGCCAATGTCTCCATTCACCAACTGAGCCTGCCATGAGGCAAAGACTCCGTCCTGTTTGTTCACTGCTACACACCCAGGACTCAACAAATGTCTGGCATGTCGAAGAAATTTAGTATGTGTTAAATTAATGAAGGAAGGAACAAATGAGTGAATGAGAGTCCCCATTTTTCACTCTGTTTGCAGAAGTACTGCTGTCAGGATCAGCAAGGCCCTGAGCCTCCTGGGGGTCAAGGTTAATGGTGTCACCAGTTCTGGGCCTCTGTGAAGTGCTCTGCGTACCTATCTCGAGTGGCCCGATGCCACCTGGAAAGTAAATAGAAGCCTGTCTTTAGGATGGGATAAGTAAGACTCACTTCTGTTGCCCCAAAATATTGAGTACAGTGCTTTCTGCATAATGTGTAATCAGAGTCATTGAATGGAGAGATGAACATTTTTCCTCATAGCAGAGGTATATGCATCATGACTTGAAGAAAGCCACAGAGAAAGAAACCCCAAAGCAGAAATCTCTAATGAATGTAGTTCAGACATGGTGGAGGGCAAAGGAGACTTCCTGAGGGCCTTTGAATCATCAGCTTGTTTATTTGAGAAATATTTATGGAGGACTTGCTATGTGCCTGGACTGGTCTAGGCATTTAAGATACGTCAATGAATCAGACAAAAATCCATGCCCTTCTGGAGCTTACATTTTAGGGGCTACACTAACAGTAGAGATGATAAATAAGTAAATTCTATAGCGTGTTTAAAAGACATGAGTTGTCTGGAGAATATGGAAGTGGAGCCGGTAAGGGGAGTCTAGGGGGCAGGGGTTGGGATGCTGTGAGGTGTTGTAATGTTCCGCTCAGTGGCATGTGGCCTCCAGGGACCACAGCTTCTGCCCCTGAGGACAAAGCCGACCTGAGGAGCTGGATTTGCACACGTTTTTGAAAAGCATAGCTGGAATCTATAGAACCAAAACATTTGTTCCAAACTGAAGAGAAAGGCAGGCGATAAACAACTTCAAAAAGTCTTAATTAGCCCTGCTTATAAATACTTAAGGAAGTAGAGCAGAACAGGAAGAGAGAGTAATTTATTTGATTTGATGAATATTTGCTATAAGCTTTAATGTGCATTTTGGGTAATTAGAGGTTGCTTTCATTATAAGCGATATTCATTGCCATTTAAAGCAGACCATTCTTAATAAATAAGCATGTGTTTGGGAAGAGCCACGGGCTGGGCTCTGCTGGGACTGCCTCTGCGGACTGAACAGAGAGGCAGGATGAGTCCAGGTCTCTCCTTTTCCCTGGAGCAGTCTGTGGATGCCTCTCCCTTCCAGGCACCAGCCACAGGAGGGACCTAGAAACCTGGCTAGCTGTTACTGAACCAGACGATCCAGTCTGAGATGAACCACAACCCACAACTTCTCTGAGCTTCCCTCCAGAAAGGATTGTTTCTCATTGACCTGAATGGAAAAATATTGAACTGCAGGGAAGTGCACGAGCTCTAGTTAGTGGGAATGGGTTTTAATTTAGTGAAGATACTGGGAGATAGTGAAGATGCCACAGCGTGGTTCCCTGCCTATGAGTTCAGAAACCAGAGTTCCCATTTGAGGCAACACCATGCGGCCACCAGAGCTGGTGGCCTGGCTTAGGGCCACAACTTATATTAACATTGTGCAGAGAAAAGCCACTTGTAAATGAAGAAAATACTACTTAGAGGCTGTGTTCCGACCAGACAGACACTGGAAGAAGGTTTGGTGGGAGTTTGGAATAGATATGTGCACCAGGAAGTCAAGATCATTGTCTTGAGTGCAAAGAAAAGGAATTGTACTGAGCCACTCGCTCAGCGCATTTCCTGGTGCAGAGGTTCTTCTGTTCTTGCTGCCTACGTGGTATGGAGTAGATAAAACCAAGACTTCTGAGAATCACACGGCCCCAGCTATCCCAGTGGAGTCTATACCTTCCAACGGAGAAACTCATTCTCCTGGTATAGTGCCCTTTTGATAAGTGGCTTGAGTTTCTTGCAGTCTTTGTCACTGAACCTTAATTCCCTTCGTTAACCTTAGTTACCCTCATTGGCCTTTGCCACTCCCAAGGAGGGTGAATCAAAGGACCTGGGGAAAGAGAGGATGAGGAAGGAGTCAAGAGCAACCAAAACTTCCTGTTTCACTCCTATCTGCTATAATGACTTGAATAAAAGAATAGAGCTGAAGGCAAAGCCAATGAAGAGACTTTTTAGATTTTTGAATAAAACACTTTGAAAACTACGCAGTAGCTGTAGGCCTGTCAAAGAAATGGGTGTTTTTAAAGGAAAGCTCCAGCTCTATAAACAATTTTTCATTTTTCTTGAATTTGCCAGACAAATAAGATATAACAAGAAATGAGGGGCGCCTGGGTGGCTCAGTGGGTTAAAGCCTCTGCCTTTGGCTCGGGTTGCGATCCCAGGGTCCTGGAATCGAGCCCCTACACGGACTCTCTGCTCGGCGGGGAGCCTGCTTCCTCCTCTCTCTCTGCCTGCCTCTCTGCCTACTTGTGATCGCTGACTGTCAAATAAATAAATAAAATCTTTAAAAAAAAAACCGATATAACAAGAAATGAGCTGACTTCTGTTTTTTCAAAAATATTTATTTATTTATTTGAGAGAGAGAGTGTGTACAAGCAGGGGAGGGGAAGGGGAAGAGGGAGAGAGAGAATCTCAAGCAGACTTCCTAACCAGCATGGAGCCCCACATAGGGCTGGATCTCCTGACCCTGAGAGCATGACCTGAGCCAAAACCAAGAGTCCCCTGGTGGGGGCGGGGGGCAGGGGGAGCAGGGTCAGTTTAAGTTTACTGCATAAACAACAAAATGACTGTTTAATCCAAGATGGAATCACTCCGACTAAATAGGCCCTTACACTTATTATGATGAGCAATGAGAAATGCATAGAATTATTGAATCACTATGTTGTACACCTGAAACTAATATAACACTGTATGTTATACTGGAATTTTAAAAACTCAATAAAAAATAATACCATAACAAAAAGAGAACAAAATAAAATGTATGATTGAGGTGTCTGGGTGGCTTAGTTGTTAAGCATCTGCCTTCAGCTCAGGTCATGATCCCAGGGTCCTGGGATGGAGCCCTGTATTGGGCTCCCTGCTTGGAAAGAAACCTGCTTCTTCTTCTCCCACTCCCCGGCTTGTGTTCCCTCTCTCACTGTGTCTCTCCCTGTCAAACAAATAAAATCTTTAAAAAAAAAACAAAAATAAATAAAATGTATGATCCATTAAAAAAAAACAATTATAAGAAGACAACACTTTCACCCCACTGAGAAATAGGTGAAATATTTGAACAGACAATATAGGAAGATATATGGGTAGCCATTAAGTACAGGAAGATCATTAGTCATCAGAGAAATGCCAATTAAAACCACAAAGAGATATCACGAACCTAGAGTAACCAAAGTCAAAACTACTGAACATACCAAGTGTTGACAAGGATATAGAACAAATGGAATTCTCATACATGGCTGCTGGGAATGTAAAATGTATTAAGTTAAACATATACTAACCATACAACTGAGCAACCTCACTCCTAGTTATTTACCAAAGAAAAATGAAAATATATGTTCACAAAAATACTTGTCCATGAATGTTTGTTGTGGCATATTCACCACAGGGGGGAAAAAAAAAGAAACAACTTTGTGCTGAGTAGAAGAAGTCAAACATGATTGACTTCTTCTACTCAGCACAAAGTTGTTTAGATTCATTCATGTTGCTATCTGTTTAACATCTTATTCCTTTGCTGTATGAATATTACATAACTTGCTAACTCATTCATCCATTGATAGACATCCGGGTTTCTTTCCTTTCTTTTATTTTCTTTCTTTTTTTTTCCCCCCCTCTGGTGAAGCTGTTTTGGCTTCCCTTGGAGATGAGGAGCAGGAGGAGCGGGAGGAGGAAGCCTCCATCTCACCCGACCTCCCCCAACCTGATGGACTATGGCTTCCAAACAACTTCTAGATGCAAGTAAAGAACCACACTGGTGTTTCTGGCAGGTGTGCCCACGGGCCAGACAACACAGCCCAGTGGAGAAGTGTAGCAGAATCAACATCCATGAGGAAAACTTTGGTCAGTAAGAACCAGGGGATGGGAAGAAGCCAGCAGAGAGTTCCCCCTTCCTCCTGCTCTGCATCAGAGCACAGGGAGGCTTGGTGTTTCTGACCCGCCTGTCTAGAAGACATTCCACCTGATTGAGCCCTAACTGGGTTTCTTGCCAAGTTGTGGCCAGTGGGGTATTCAAGCATACCTTGAATATGATTTTCCCTCTTTCTTGCATTACATCTACTTTTCCCTCTTACTGACTGCCCAGAAAATGGTCTTGGGCTCTGTTTTCTATGGAACCCAGGTTAAGCCAGAGATGCAAACTTAGAAGAGAGAATTGTTGGTAGAACTTAGAGTCAGAAGAGTCTTTAAAGACCATCCAGCTCAAACTCCCACCCAACAGACGAAACTCCCTCACATGCTTGGGTATGTCTAATAAAGGAATACTCACTTCCTGGAGAGTCTGTCCTTCCCATTGTAGAAAACACAGTCAATGGACATTTCTTTCTTGTATTAGGACACAGATCTGCTGTTTTGGTAACTTCTACTCATTGGTTCTAGAGCTTACTTCTTCTAATTGCATGTCAAGCTTTAAAGAAAAACATGATCCCAGAGCTATCCATTTGAAACACTAATCCTTAAAAACAAGGCATAGAAATTACTCTGAATTCGGTGAAAACGTGTGAGGAAGGAAACTGTGTTATCCATTCCTATCTTACTACAAAAAATAAAGGCGATGTAACCAAAATAAATTAGATCACTTAATTAGTTCTTCCTAGTTAACAAATTGGCAAGCAGGTATTGGCTATGTCTTGCCAGTTTGCATCATCTTCCCCCTCAACGTTCCAAATGAAATTTAAGTTGAGTAAAAGGAGGTCAAGCTGTTACGTAACGCTTCTCTAGAGACTGCACTTCAAGCCTGGCTGGTCACTGACGCGCCCAGTCACTCTCCTGCAGAGTCCCTGTTTCTCCTCTGTATCTCCACTCATACTCCACCTATCATTTTATTAAGAGAGGCAGAGAGGTAGGGGAATGGCAGAGGGAGAGGGAGAGAGAGAATCTCAAGCAGACTCCATGCCCAGCATGGGCCGGGTCTCACAGCCCTGAGATCATGACCTGAGCTGAAATCCAGAGCCAGACCCTTAACCAACTGAGCCACCCATGTGTCCCTCTGCCTGTCTCTGTTATGACACTCACTTCAACGTGTAGAGCTCTTTGCTCGTATCCAATCCTCCCCCGTTAGGTTATGGCTCCTCAAAAGTCAGAACAATCTTCTTCATATTTCTGGTTAACCCCTGCCTGCTCCCCATGATGAAGCCAGCCGTCCTCTGCACAGTAGTCCCCAGCTGTGTGATGCCTGGATTCATTAATAAGCCTCTGTCCCCATGTCTAAGCTAAGACTGTCCACTCAGGGAAGAACTGTTTCTTGGTCAAATTAGGGTGTTTGGGGCTGAACAACTGAAAAAAAATCTAAAATTTTTATGAGTTTTTCTAGAAGTAAAAGGAAATATAAAGTAAAATTTTTTTGGCATTCCTTGTAGTATTTGTGTAAGTGGCTTGAACTAGATTTGTGAAAAAAATGTTATTCCTTTATATATATATCTATCTATATATATAGATATATATATAGATTTCTTTATTATATATAAATATTATATAAATATTATATATAATATTATAAGATTACTTAAAAATAAAATATATATATGTATATATATTTTATTTTTAAGTAATCTTTACACCCAACCTGGGGCTCAGACTCACAACCCTGAGATCAAGAGCATCACGTTCCACTGACTGAGTCAGCCAGGTGTCTTGAAAGACTTTTTTTTTTTTTTTTAAGATTTTATTTATTTATTTGAGAGAGAGAGCATGAGCAGGGAGAAGAGGGAGAAGCAGACTCCCTGCTGGGCTGGGAGCCCAACATGGCCTTGATCCCAGGACGCTAGGATCAAGACCTGAGCTGAAGGCAGATGCTTAGCCAACTGAACCACCCAGGTGCCCAAGACTATTACTTCTTAATTCTTTCTTTTTAATCTTAATTTGTGCCTCTTTCATGTTTGTGACAGTGGGTTCCTTGTCCTCCAAACAGAGCTCTTTGGTGCTTTCCCAGTGCCCCAAAGAAGGCCTCAGGGCCCGAATGTTTGCGTCATGCTGTAACACATTACCTGTGCAAACTGTGCTTTATAGAAAAGGCAGCCCCGCAATGCAAACACATAATAGTTTCATTTTCAACACTGCTTATGTTGACATAGTTCCCAGAACTAAAGTTTGGCGTCTTTATCATTTTCCCTCTGTTTCTTGCAAACTCTAAGTGCAGAGACATGTTTATATGTGAAGATCCGGCCACTAACTTGTTTACGGCAGAATGTCTGCTTCCATTCCATTTTCTCTCAGCGGTGATGAATTTGTGCTTCTCCATCCACCTCTACCAGCCCTTCCTCTTGCGAGGAACCGTGTGCATTTGTCAGAAAGCTAGCTTAATTTAAGACTGGGGTCTTTGGCTTTGAGTAAAGAGAAGGTGCCGACCTACTCTGAGCCACCTCTCATCAGGCTTGTGCGTGAGGACACCTGCCTGGTATGATGTGATGGATGTTTAGAGGGTGTCCCGGAGGAAAATTCACTCTTCTTTATCCAGAATCACATTTGGGGGGCTCACTTCTCTCGCTGATAAAAGCAACAAACATTCAATAAAAATGCACGGAGTTCCCTGAGAAGGTTACTTTAAGGTCATGCCCAGCCATTAATACCTCTGTTCTATTTACCTTATCAAATAGATTTGCCAGGAATGTGCCAGGTCCCAACATTTGGATGGGGGCAGGGCAGGAAGTGTCCAGGCTCTCTTTCTCGAGCCTGGGATGATGCTAAGTGAGTAGAGCTGACGGGACAACAGTAGGGGCTCATGCTTCTAAAACAACAAAAGGTAGCAGGACCCAGGGGCTTTGAGGGGAAGCCTAGGACCTCTGAGGGAATGTTAGGGACACGGTTTTGCCCAACACCAGTCCTTCCTGACAACAACTGCAGCAGCCCCACCACATTCCTTACAACCAAATAGCAGGAAGCGGGGACAGGGACAGGGAGAACGAAGTGTAAGATGATGGCAATTTGAAATTCCAGCCTGGTTCTGTTCATTAGAGATGGTGTTTGTTAGAGCTGCCTGGGATATATCTTGGCAACAAAACAAACAACCACACACACACACACACACGTGCACTGTCTTTCATACACACACAGAACCTGAAAAAGAAACCACTTAAATCATGTATTTAATATTTCATGCCATCTATGGTGGGAATACTTATTGACTCTAGAGTCAGCTGGACGAAAGCAATAGTTTCCTGTGTTTGGATAGATTGTGGAGTATGCTGTCTTTCATCCTGTGAGGTAATACTGGGCAGAGACCTCCAGATTTTCACAGGAAGTCACAATGAGCTTTTAGGAATGCCTGCTGCCTCGCTCTGTAGTCAGAGCAGCAAGTAAAAGAGGGGCGGGGACAAAATGCTTTTCTCTCTGTATCTAACAAGTGGGTGTGTGGGGAGAGGGGCGTAGATATGATCACCTTTCTTCCGTTTGGGAAAGAGGTCTCTGCTTAATATAAATCCCTGTGCAAAGCCAGAAGAGGATTGTGGGTGGCAGAGAACATAGCCACAAGGCATAATTTAGCCATCGATTAAAGTTAAGATTTGCTCCTCAAGGGAAATCCTTCATGTTATCCTTTTAAGAAGACAGTGGACACTGTGCACAGACAACACTGGGAATAATCAAGTGGAGAAAGTCCCTAAGCAGACTTTTGCTTTGTATAGAGTTGGTGAGATTTTCCATAGTAGCTCCTGATGCTTTTAAGAATTGTTCTAAAGAGTTGTAACGTAATTACAGAATTGTCTGCAATCACTGTCCATTAGTGACACAAGGCTAAGAGTGATATAACTGGGAAGTACGTGCCCAGAGGAACTCTAATTGTCCTACTGTGGTTTCTTCTTTGTCACCATCAATGTCATCACCGTCATTATCATCAACAACCATGTATCGAGTACCGTGACACTTAGGACCCTGGTCGTAACTTGGGCTGCAAAAAATAATAATAAAGTATAAAAGTACAGAAGTATAATATCTACTTTAAAAGGAATATACCAATTTCCATCATAGGCAATTACCTAGAATGGATAGCTATATATGAATATAAATATCATATGTACAATATATACATATGGTTTTTTATTTCTCAAGTCATAGAATTGTTTTCAGGATTAAATGAGATAACCCATCAAAGAACTTTCTGTCTGTCATGAAGTATCCAAAAAATGCTAATCCCCCCCTCCATAAGCATAAATGAAGACACTGGGGAATTTCATTTGGGGAAGAGAATGAATAGAGACCCTTCTAAATAACCACCTCCTGAGGACACCATACTCTTTTAGGGAGGGGGGTAATTTATAGGTATTCTGGGCCACTGAGAGGAAGCCAAATTAAGAGTGTTTATATGAGGCTTAACATCCTGGGCATGGCTGGCCAATTTCTAACCATGCTCAGATGAAAAGTACTCACCTGGTGGGATCAAGAAGTAACCCCTCATCATGGGTGGTGTGGTGGAGAAGCATATCCAATGGCAATAGATGGACCTCAAGCAGTCACGTGACTTTTCTACTGCCAGAGTCAGCCCTCGATGATACTCAACTAATGCTTGATACTGTCTTCATTTCTTTCTATGTGGTCCCTACAGATCGGATTCTCCTACCTCTCTCCCCCCTCCAATCTCCTCCATGAACTTGTGCCATCACCACCTCCTTATCTCAAAGAATGATTATGGCTAAAATTCAGTATCATGATCCATTCAGAATCTTCCATTTTGAATCTCAAGAATCAATTCTGGAGATCAGAAAGATGGAACAATAACTTTGAATTCACCTTTGCATTCCAGCTTTAACAATGGTGATTCTTCTCAAGGTTATGTGTCTTCTTCTACCTGCTGGGATGGTAGAAAAAGGAAGGGTGAAAAAGAGCAAATACATAATGATAAAGAATTCAGAGGGGAAGGGGTTGGGGTTTGGGTGAGCCTTGTGGTGGGTATTAAGGAGGACATGTATTGCAAGGAGCAATGGGTGTGGTGCATAAACAATGAATCTTGGAATGCTGAAAAAATAAAATTAAAATTAAAAAATAAAGTCAGGAAAATTTAAAAAAAAGAATTCAGAATACTGCACAGCTATTAAGATTGCTTCCAAATTGGAAATTCTTTGTTGTTATTTTTCAAATTGGAAATTCTGTGGTTTCTTGACACAAACCAGGTTCACAATCCCTCTGAAGAGACAGAACATGTATAAAGAGCCAACAGCATACGGAATAACAAACATGAACTGCCAGACAAATGACTTAAAGAAAAATTCAAGAGAAGCTAGGAAGTAGGAAAGACCAAAGTGAGCTGGGCCGATCTCTTGCATTGGTAGTTTTTCACATATTAGGGGATTGCTTGGATTTACACTTAATTCTCTGTCTGCCATCAAAGGAGATTAATAGAAGATACGGAGAAGTAAACAGGACCGCAACACCTGAAATGAGCTTTGGGGGCTGGTATATACAATGAGCCCTGGGTATCTAACTTGTGAGTAGTTCCATGCTAGATTCAGTTTCCCTTCCTTCATCCAAACCCACTTGATTGGGACCCTGACACCTTACCTGGATCTTTCCTGCCCCTTCTACATGTCAGTCTCTGTCTAAAGACTTCTGAATAAACAGATTCTATAAATTCATGAACAGCCCCACTTGGTTGTGGCATCACTGGTATCTGGAACCAACCGACATGGCCAACTGGGATTAGGCTCTCGCACCTTACCACCACCAATTGTGCTCTATGTGGTTCTGCCAGTGTCCAGCCTCTTCCACAGGCCAGGTCCTCACAAGCCTATCTCCAGGGTGAAGCGTTCAGGGCTTCTTACAGCCTGGTTTTCTCCTCCTCCTAAAAGACTTACATGTTAAATCATTAGCTTGATCAATGGTCAAATATTTTTCATTGGCAAAGAATTGGGGTTACTGGGGAATTCAATGATTAGAAAGGGTAGTTCGATACTCTGCATGAAGGAAGCATGGCCTGAATGAAGGGAAGAATGACCAAATAAATTTTGGTCAGGATTTTTAAATACCCATCCAAAGATAATATATGGATAATAAGGAAATATTATAAATAACTATTATGATTACTTTGATATCTTACATGAAACAAATACCAAAGCTCACTCAAAAAGAAATATATACCTTGAATAGCCCTACATATTTTGCAATTAATTTTATTTGTTTTTTTCAGGTTTTATTTGTTTATTTGAGAGAAAGAGAATGAACAGGGAACAGGAGGGGCAGAGAGGGATAAGCAAACTTCCCATTGAGCAGGGAGCCCCACCCTGGGGCTCAATCCCAGGACCCTGGGAACATGACCTGAGCCAAAGGCAGATGCTTAACTGACTGAGCCACCCTGGCACCTCTGAAATTGAATTATTAACAAAAAATATTTCCACATAGGAAACTTCAGGCCCAACTGACTTTAATGGTGAATTATATAAAACATTTACGGTAGATAAAATACCAACTTACCATAAATTCTTCCAGAAAGCAGAAGCCGCAAAGCAACATCCCTCATGAAAATACATGCAAAAACTATTAACAAAATTGTAGCATGTAGAATATATACATATGAAGTTAATATATGACGATCAAAGGGATAATTTCTAGAAATATATGGTTGGCTTAGTATACAAAGAAATTATTATAATTTACTTTGTCAACAGAATAAAAGAAAAAACATATGGTCAGAAAAAGGGTTTAATAAAATTTAATTCTTATTCATGGTAAAACGTCTCTGCAAAGTAGGAATAGATGAAAACTTCCTCAAACGGATGGTAAGCATCCATGAAAAATTCAAGTTAACAGCATACATCATGGCAAACTAATGGATACTTTACCCCTAAGATCAGGAAAAGGATGGGACTGCCATTCTCTTTACCTCTGTTCTATAATAGATGGATGCAGTAGCTATTGCAATAAAGCAAGAGAAAAAAAATGAATCAACATTGGAAAGAAAAAAAAATCTCTGTGCTTATTTGCAGATGACAAGAGCATATACATATGAAATTCTGGGGAATTTACCTAATCTACCTAAAAATTATCAGAACAAATATAAGGCCTTTAGCAAGGTTCCAGGATACAAAAATAAATGTTTCTATGTAGTAATTATAAGCATTTGAAAATTAAAAATTTGAAAATATCATCTACAGTAACATAAAATAAAATACTTAGGTTAAAAAAACTTAACAAAACCATGTGTAAGACCTGTAATAGTGAAAACTATAAAATTTCGCCAAATTAAATAGATATAACACGTTTATAGATAAGACTCAATAAAGTCAAGTCTGTATGTAGATACCAATTCTCTCCAAATTGACCTATATATTCAAAGCAATCCCAATAGAAATCACAGAAGACATCTTTTTAGTAATTGCTTAGTTGATGCTGAAATGTGTATGGATTTGAAAAAGACCTATAACAGCTGAACTGTTTTCCAAAGAAGACCAAAGTTGGATACATACACTATACACATTTTCAAGGCTCACTATAAAGTGACAGTACTCAAAGTTGTGCGTGGCACTAGTGTAATGATCAACACATAGACCATAGAACATTAGAAAATCAAAATATATGGAGTCATGTGATTTGGGACAAAGACATCAAGATAATTCAATAAGGGAAGGATAGTTTTTCAAAAAATAGTGCTGGAAAGTTTGGATATTATATATGGAAGAAAAGAGAACCTCAACTCTTGCCTTATACTATGCAGAAAAATTAAGTTAAAAATGGATCACAGAGGTATAAGTGTAAACTAAAACTATAACGCATCTAGAAGAAAACAAAGGTTTTGTGACTTTATATTCAGTATTTTCTTGGAGAAAACATAAAAAGTATGAACCATAAAAGAAAATGACACATTGAACTTCATAACATTCTAAAACTCCTTTTCTTCAAAAGTCTCTGTTAAAAAAAAAATAAAGAAGCAAGCTCAGGAAGGACTGAAAATATTCTCAATATATCTGACAACTCTTGCAAGTCAATAACAATAATTTGAATAATCCAACTAAAAATGGGCCAATTGTATCAACAGACCCTTCCCAAAAAGAAATAAGTACATGGAGAGGTATTCAGCATCATTAATTAGCATGGAAATGGAAATTAAAACTACAATGAGATAGAAATAGCCACTTGGAAAAATAGTTCAGTAATTTCTTAAAAAGTTAAACATACATTTACCATATGATACAGCAATTCTCCTCCTAGCTATTTACCCCAAAGAAATAAAAACATATATCCCCACAAAGGTATATATGGGAATGTTCAGAGGAGCTTTATTTGGAAGAAACCCCCCTGAAATGGAAAGAACCTAACTTTCCTATCATGAAAAAAGGATTTATTTAACAGAAACAAATTTAATTGACATTTGGAAATAAATGTTAGAATAATTTTAGAAACTCAAATTTAAAAATTTAGAAACCGTACCAAAAAATTCATTTATTTATTGGAAAAATACTGGAGTATATCCAGGCAATGGAACACTACTCAGCTATAAAAAGGAAGGAATTATGAATATACACAACGACATGAAAGCATCTCAAAAACATACAATGCTAGTAAAAGAGATGAGAGAAGCCAGTCTGAAAAGTCTACAAGCTGATTCCATTTTTATGACATTCTCACAAAAGCCAAATCATCACGACAGAAGACAAATCGGTATTTGCCTGGGGCAGCAGGAGGGTATTGGTTTTAAGGAAGCTCTTAGGGGTGATGGAAGTGTTTTCTATCTTGCTTGTGGTGGTGGTTAGACAATTGTATACATTTGTCAAATCTCATTAGACTGTATGTGGACAATTATGTGATTTATTGACTATAAATTATATTTCAATGAATCTGACTATAAAATACTGGATAATCTCTGATGATTCTGTACTATATTTAGACTCTATTTTTAAAAATCATCTTCCTTTATTCAAAAGCTATCTTAGTGAGAAATTTAGAAAAATACAGGAAGGAATGTAGGAGGGTGGGAAAGAGGGAGGAAGGAAGGAAAGGAAGGGAAGAAAAAAGGGAAGGACAGGAGGGAGGAAAAAACAACCATAGCTTATCTGATCGAAGCACAGTTTGGAACCCTGAAGCCCTGTTCATTGAGTCCCCTCTCACTCCCCTTCCTCTACTGACTCCCAACCCTGAGGTCCATGCAAGCAACCTCTGAGACTCAATTTGAGAATTATTGTTCCTCAGCAGCTCTCAGTTCAGGAACAGACTTTGGAATATGGGAAGACAGTGATCAAGCTGTTTGAATTCTGCATTTAATATTTAATTTCTAGGTACGTTTTTCTCAATCTAAAATCCCAAAAGCCTGAAGATACATTTACCATTCAATCTACTACAGCTAAGTGCTCTAAATACCTGTGAGTAAAATGCCCACCTAATATAGCAGAGTTAACACCCCTTATTAAAGCGTTATTTACCCCCTACGTCTACTCACTTTGCTAGGTGACAGTAGGTGATGCCTTTCGTGGTTTGAGAATTGGTTTTACTCCTCAACCGTCCATTGCTTAAATTTATAATAACTAAAGTCCTTTCCAAGCATGCAGCTGTAGGGAAGACAGATAACTCTACAAAGTCATGGGGAGCACTTATTACCAACACTACAGAACCCAAGGTATGAAAAGCTATAAAATGGAAACAATGGCATAGTAAAACCTCAGGAATAAAACACTGACCAATTAACTCTGTGTATGAAAGCTGAAGCCATTCCTACCAGGCAAGAAAATGAATCCTGCTGTGTTCTGCTCTTTAAGATACGAAGAAGTAAAACACCAAAAATAATTATGGCAAATAAAACTTGGTCTTTTCTAAAACTCCAGAAGCACAAGGAATATTGTCTTTATACGAGTATACTGTTAGTAACTTCTGTTTGTCTGAAGCTCTGTGGTGTATCTTGAAATGGCCATAAGACTGGTGTTTACTGCTCATTTTATTTTCCTCAGTAAGTGTACCACAGCAATGAGGGACTAAACTGAGAATGAAAGACAATGGATTCATCTCTGGCCACCCATTCTCTCCATATGAATGACCATTGGCACATCATTTGAACTCCCTGAGCTTTAGCTCTTATTTGCAAAATGAGGTTATTGGACTAAACAGCCTTCCCCGTTGCTCTTTATTCTAGAAACCCAGTGCCCTCTGGAACTCTGCCAACGTCGGCCCCAACCCCAACCATGGCCACCTTCTCCTTGACCCTTGCATCACTGCATTTTAGAGGTGGGCAAGATTGCAGAATGGAGATGGGGAGAACCGGAAGAGGAAGTAAAGCCTAAGGCAGGTTTACAGCCAGCAATAACAATTGGAACAGCAGCTGGCTTCATTTCATTCCTTTTTCCTTCTTGCCCCAGGTCATGTTCAGATCTATAAGAAACCCAGGAAAGATCTAGGCAGAAGTCATTACCTCCCCACCGGCCAGATGTATTCCTATATGAACTGTATGAAATGGAGAGAGGAAACCCAGGAAACTTGCCCCTTCATTGCTCATTATTTACTATCACACTCTGGTGAGAGAGGAAATGAGGGGAAGGAACTGAGAAAGAGCCTAGGGAATGGTGATGCCTTAGACTCAGCTCCCCAGGGAGAGGTTAGAGCTCCCCCCAAACTGGAAAGTAGATTGGATTGGGGCTAGACTGGAGTCGTATTGACTCATTGACTAGCCATGGGCCAGGACCACTCCCTACATCTTGGTTTTGCTACCTATATATCAAGGGACAATACTAAAAATTCTCCCCAGCAAATATTAATTGAACACCTACTCAGTCCTAGGCACGTGGCCACCAGCCTTAAGAAGCTCAGAGTCCAGTGAGGATAATGGATGTGCTCATGACCAACTAGCTCTAAGACAGCCAGTAAAAAAGAGCTAAGGTAGAGGGTCGGCAAAGTGCTGGGGAGCCAGAGGAAGGAGAGAATACTCAGCACCCCCATTCTCTTTCTCCTGTCTAGGAAAGGGTAGCTTTTCCCTATTATCTGCTGGATTTTCTGGAATGAAATACCTTTTTTCCAGAACTTGGGTCATTTTTCTTTGCGTTTCAGTACTTAGTCATTGCCAAGCCACCTGTTAACGATCAGTGAAGACTGAATTGACTGTCATTTCTGATTACAGATGGCACTGGGTGAACCTCACTAATCATAAGACTATGGCAGACAGGGAGAGACTGGCGATCTCGCTCCACCGAAGCCTCACACAGGTCTTCCCTTCAGGAGCCATCTCTCTTGTGCAAGTCATGTTGTCTTTCTGGTTCCCAGTCAAATTCTGTGCCCCTGGGCAGCAAGATTTTCTTACCATTTCATAAACAGGTGCTGAAACATACAAGAGTACCTTAAAACCCTTCCAGAACAATAATTAGCTACCTCGTGGGGAATAGGGCTTTTCGATATAGGAAGAAGGGGTAGAAGAGAGTATGGATAGAAAAGTGATTTCCAGATTTCCGGTGGTTCTATGTGGCCCAATTTTTATAGGCATGAAGTCATCCCTAATGTGTAATCCAAATGGCCCTCCTTAATCAAAAAAATATTACCACTGTCCTGCCTTTAGTGAAAAAGGGGAAAACTTTGAGAGGCCATTAACAATGGGTCACTTTCTTTGTCTGAACCTCTGTTTCCTTTTGTATATCACTTTTCATCTCTAAAATGGGGATAATATTGCACCTATTTCATAGAGTTGTTATGAATGTTCAAGGAGAAAATCCATTTAGTAACCTGGTACATAGAAAGCACTTAGAAAATGTTACCTATCATTCTAGAATGCACTATTCGTGTGTGCTCAAAGGCCACAGGAACGCCTTGTCTCTCCTGTTTTAGACGATACAGATCTTTACTCTCAGAAGAACTTGGCCTGTTAAGCTATGGGCTTTGGGGACATTTAAAGCATAATAATTTCAATTGGAGTACTTTTTCTGCTACTAACAAGCTGCATGATTTGGGGCTTAATCTTGCTAAGCCTAAATTTCTTTTTCTACAAAGTGAGGATAATAATATCTACCCCATATGTTTGTTGGAGGATTAAGTGAGCTAATGTATGCAACTTTCTTAGCAAGCTACCTAAATAAATTGGCTGATGGTGGTTCCTGCCTTGCTAGGGAAAATGGTTCTCCTCACTGTCCCTGTAGGTGAATTCACCTTCAGCAAGCAAGTTATACACACCTTCTAGCAATGTCCTCATGGGCTGCAGCCCCTGGGATTGTGAGCAGACACCAGACTCAAGGTATACAAATTAACTCGGTGTAAAAAGAAACATGCCTAAGAAAGATTAGTTGAACCAATCAAATCCTTGCTTTTGGAAATCTTAATTGGGAAAATACCCAGGGAATTAACTGTCAGCAGTGGGATAACAGAATGGAAGACATAATGAGATACAGTCCAGACCATGAGGGAACATGACAGAGTTAAATTAGGAATAAGCAAAGCTGTAATTACAAGAAAAGATATACAAAATAGAAGCCAAGGAGGCCAGCAAGAGGGGACTAGAAGGAACATTGGAAACTATTCGAGCTCCTTTACGTTCGAATACTTGGTAGAGACCCATGACATTTTGCCACTGACCCCGCCCCCTAGAGCATCCTCTTTCTGAGACTGGGTCAAACTTTGTTTTCCTCCTCGGCTTCCCAAGTAGCCCTCCCATCCCTTATCTACAATATTCCCTCCCCTCCCGTCCTCCCTTTTCCTTTCTTGAGCTAATCTGTGTGAGTCTCTGTTCCTGGCATCTGAGCCTAACTGGCATACGGGCACACGGGAGACCTTCAGTATGTGATGCATTTTATGATTAGGTTGGAAATGCAAGAATCATTGTGACTTAAACGGGTAAAACCCACAAATAGAAGATATGAGAAGACAGCCAAAGGGGAATTCCAAGAGCCTGTGTTTCAAATATATAACTTAAAGGTTAGAAACACTCAAAACTCCAAGGTTAGTAGGGTGAAATGACAGGGAAACAGTAGTAGAAGTAAGACTGTAATTTCTTTTTTTTTTTTTTAAAGATTTTATTTATTTATTTGACAGAAAGAGAGATCACAAGTAGGCAGAGAGTCAGACACAGAGAGAGGGGAGAAAGCAGGCTCCCTGCGGAGCAGAGAGCCCGACGCGGGGCTCGATCCCAGGACCCTGGGATCATGACCCGAGCCGAAGGCAGAGGCTTTAACCCACTGAGCCACCCAGGCGCCCCAAGACTGTAATTTCTTAATAAGAAACACCAATTATGAGTTATCCTGTTTGGAGAAAGAGCATCTGAACAGAAGGTGTGGCTGCTCAGCACAGAAAAATAAAAGTACAAAAGCCTAATCCAGAAGTGTTTATTAGGACAATTGAGGAGGAGAGACAATAAATTCTGGATGCAGGCATTTTCCAGTCACCGGGGAAATGTACCAGAGCAGAGGTGATTCTCTGGGTCTCATGAGAGCCAGGCAGAATGTCCCTTAAGGATGTCCATTTCTTTGGCTTTAATTTCATCCTCACAAAGCTATCTTTTGATTGTGCTTTAGGCTTTCCATGTATTCTGACATGATAAGATGGTATCAGGATGGAAGGCACGTGCATTCAAACGGCAGAAAAAGAAACCTTTCTTCTGTGAAGCAGATACGTCACTGGTCTAGTTGGTACATGTCAGATTTTATGAACATGATAGAGGGGAGCCCATCTCTTTGCTTAGGACCAAGTCCATGGAACTGAAGAGGCTGGGAGACAAGCTTCTCGGAGTAAACTCATGATGCCCCTCTGAGGAATTTATTGGTAGAAGTCTTATAACCTTGTGTAATATAATAAAAAATATATATCTGATGTTTGTTCAGACAATGAAGTCTAAAAGAACAGACTGAATTGAATAGTCTAGCCGAGACATCTCTCTATCCAGGGAAGAGAAGCTGTAGGTTTGGTGGTGTGAAGTAATCCAAAGTACATGTTTGATTTTATGTCCCCGGTTTCCAGCACAGAGCTCCTAAAACTGTGGGATCACCTAAGGGGTGAGTGCCTTTTGTAGCTAATGAGATGATTCCTGGCAGCGCCCTCAGAAAAGCCTCAGGATGGGGGCTGGTCATCAGAAAGACCAAACCATAACTGGAGGGTTAGAACTCTCTGCCCTACCCCCTGACCTCCAGGGAAGGGAGAGGGGCAAGATAACTGAGTTCAGTCACCAATGACCAGTGATTTAATAATCATGCCTACAGAATGGAGTCTCCTAAAAACCCTTAACAATGAGGTTTGGGTGAACACCAAACACATGGTGAACACATGGAGATACTCTGGAAATCCTGTGTCCTAAGAGGTTATGGAAACTGAGGGCTCCCTCCTCTCCTACCCTGCCCTATTCATCTCTTCCATCGAGCTATTCCTGAGTTGTAGCCTTCAGAATAACTGGTAATCACAAGGAAAGTGTTTTCCTGGGTTCTGTGAGCTGTTCTGGCAAACTATCAAATCTGAGGGAGTGGGGAGGGGGTCATGGGACCCCCCAATTTGTGGATGGCTGGGCAGAAGTGTAGGTGGCCAGAGTAGCCCATTTGCAGTTGGCATCTGTAGTAGGGCCAATCTTATGGGACTGAGCTCTTTAACTCCTGGGATCTGACATTAGCTCTAGGTAGATAGTGTCCAAATTGAATTGAATTGTTAGATTTCCAGTTGGTGTCAAAGAATTAGAGAACTGGTTATTGGTAAGAAAAAAATCTCAGACCTTATTACCTTTCTTTCTCTCTCTTTTTAACTTTCAACACAGAGTTATTGAATAAATAGATACTACTCGACTCCTAGTCTAATAGAATTTGTTGGGTAAATGTATGTGTGTGTATTAGGAGGAAAGTTTCCTGTTCATAATCTTAGCCATATGGATGCTTGCTGCTCTAGAAGAATATAAGACAGTTTTATAACCTTGGGAAGTAGTAGCTATTGCCTATGAATTTCATACTGTACTTAATTGCTAGATGCTTCCATTTACGGTAGCTCACAGATTACCAAGTGTTCAGAGATTAAGAAAGAATTAATTTATTAAATTATTAATTATTATTTTATAATTTATATAATTTAATAATTATTAAATTATTAAATGAAAATTTTAATGGTACCACCATATACTTGTATATTATCATTCATAAAGAACTTTCATAGACCCTCGTTTTATTTTGTAAATTATGCTTGTTTTAGAGAGGGAAAGTGAAAGTTAAGGTTGTAAAACTGTTAAAAGATAAACTGAGGCATGTTAAAAGTTTTGAGAGTTTATGAGGGCATATGTTCATTCATTAGTGGTTAGGAGTGCTCAGCTGACAAGGAGCTATGGGAAGGAAAGACTTTTTAAAAGAGGCTCAGTCGGTTAAGCAGCTGCCTTTGGCTCAGGTCATGATCCTAGGATCCTGGAATTGAGCCCCACATCGGGTTCCCTGCTTCTCCCTCTACCAGCCAGTCCTCCTGCTTGTGCTCTTACGCGCGCGCGCTCTCTCTCTCTCTCGCTCTCTCTCTGGCAAATAAATAAATAAAATCTTTTAAAAAATATAATGAAAGAGGCAGAAACAAAGCAAGAAGATTGTTTGATTGGCTATAGCTCATTTGGGAAAGCCTACTTGGTTATTTATAACTGATCATTTTTAGGGTTCTTAACCTTGAGGTATTACAGACAGGCTTTGATTTGTTTACACAGCCTACTAAAGCATTAAACCCACCTCACTTTTTTTTTTTTTAAGATTTTATCTATTTATTTGAGAGAATGAGAGAGAGGGAGCATGAGCGAGGTGGAAGGGCAGAGGGAGAAGCAGCCTCCTCGATGAGCAGGGAAACCTGAGGCGGGGCTTGATCCGGGGACTCCAGGATCATGATCTGAGCTGAAGGCAGCCGCTTAACCACCTGAGCCACCCAGATGCCCCTAAGTCCACCTCATTTAATGACCTCCTTGTTTAATTAATTTATCCAAGCTCAGAAACTGTAGGTCCAGCATTCAAACTCATTTTCTTTTATGTCTGCTCCAACATTTTCTGCCAGTAGGTGACAGAAACCCCAGGTAACCATGAATCAGAGTATGAGTAGCCCACTTAAAGCAAGAAAGGGGCTTTATCTGTGCCAAAGTGTTGGAGGTGCATTCCACTGGCACTGTGTGGGTGACAAATCTGATTCTAGGACAGAGTTGAGAACAGAAGAGGACCTGGGTCCACCCATGTGCGTGGAAAAACATTTTCCTGGGAATACTGCAATATATCTATCTCAAGACTTCCCTTCTCAATCATAAAGTAGTCTTGAAATCATTGGGAATGCAAAGTGTGCCATGTGCAGACTGTCAACTGGAGAAAAACAGCCTCTCCCGTTGAGATTGGTTAGAAGATTGGATATAGAAAAAGCATAGAAAAATATTTCTCCTTTTGATAGAAGACAGAATGTTTTCAAGGGGCTTTAAGACACATATATCTGATGAACCATAGAATGTATATATGAAAGTTCCTTGGCTCCTTCCAAAACCTGTTAATGTATTCCTATATATCTTCAACCCTGTATTTAGCCTTACCCAGAATTCTCCTTTTCACATCTAATCCCCACTCTATGTTTTAAAAGAATACCATTAACTATTATTTTTTATTTCTATTTTTTATGTTCTAATAAATAAGTAGCTGTTTATTGAGGGTTCACTATATTCCAGGCACTGTGGTGAGTGTTTTTCATATATTATCTTAGTGTCTTCCCCAAACTCTATGAAGTACTTCCTATTATTATTATTATTATTATTATCCATCAGAGCAATGAAGAAACTGAAGCTTGGTGGGAAATAGTAGATTTGCCTCCAGGTTGTCCATCTCTACTGATGACAAGCTCATCTGCCCCAACACCAGCCCCATCTGGACCCATGAACACTGAGTCCCTCTCCAATCCCAATCATCTCTCCCTCCTGTACTTCGTTCCTTCACTGACATTCTTCCTTTGGAAAAACTATTGCTTTTCTGGGATCAAGAACCACCCTGTGGCCACTGTTCTTCATCCTAAGGAGCTCACTGGGGTGGCTCCAGCTCTTCACAAGGGTCTCCAGTGGAATGCCCCCCCCGCCAAGGTGAAAGCGACAGATCCAAAACGGTGGTCATACCAATTCCTCATTTCTCATTTTCCTCATCACCTTGGCTGATGTTCCCATTGGTTGGGCTTCCAGCCTAGGTATGACCCAGGACTTCTGGGTCACCGAGCGCTAGCCTGCTGGCTTCCTCCCCTATATGTGAATCATGAGATTGGACAGAGACATGGCAGGGGCAGAGAGACACAGCCTTGCCTGACACCCTTTCTATTCCCGCTGGGAGAGCACGGGCTCCCACACCATTCAAGGGTTTACTGGTTAAGCTTCTCTTTCCCTGTCTCTCTTTCCACAAGTCTCTGCAGATTGCCCCTCCCAGAGCCATCTCCGGGTGGCTCTTTCCCTCTTTCGTCCATGACCATCCGGACGCATCTCCCGTGGCTTAGCGCTGACTAACGTCGTGCATGTTTATTACCAATGTGTGGCAGCATTCTTCCCGTTTACGTTCTGCATCTTGATGACGTCCCTGTGCTCACCAGCTGGGCTGCCAGCTGTGCCCACAGTGAGAGGAGCCATAAACAGTCCGGGGCACAGAGCAGTGTCCCCGCCTGGGCTCGGCCATGGAGAGCTGGCCATGCACTGGGGTCATGTCCTGGCCACACTACCTGTGTGGGGCAGGGACTCCCTGCTCACTACCTGCCCCTGCACGGTGATGGCCAGTCAATGCTTCGATTTGTCTGGCTGCCTTCAGCCGCATCTGGAGGCTCTAGGTCCATTAGGCATTCTCATCACATCTGCCATGTTCCAGTTCTCTGCGGCGGCCACAGGTCGCCTTCTGGATGGGCTACAAGGCCGAGGCGTGGGCGCTGGTGGAGGGTGGGGGGGACCGACTCCTGAAAACAGTTCCCTGAACAATGCCCAGAGACACACACACGCACACTGTTAAGAAGTGGCTGTCGTTATAAATTCCCATTTCTGCCGAGGCTTCATTGAGTGAGACCTTGAGAGAAAACGTGAAAAGCACTTTATCTTTTAGGAGGTTCAGGGGGAAATGTACCAGCACTGAATATTTACCCAAAGGGGGAAAAGGAAAGAAACCTTGTGAAATTGTGCTCTCTCAATTGCAAATGAAACTAAATCCCTTGAGGAAATTAAAATACTCTACGCTGTGTTTGGAAAACCTAAAAGGATCTTACTCTCTGTTAACAACCCAGACCCACAGTCCTCCACTGTCTCTCCTCCTCTTAAACATTTTCACCCCTCAGGTGAGCCTTTTAACTTGCCCCACACTCCCTCTGCATGCCCCTGACTGAGCCTTCCCATGAAAGCACTTTGGACAAATGCTTCTCTGACACCTTTTATCTTCAAACGATCATGCACTCCCGGGTTCCTAATAATGCAGCCTACGTTTCCCACAGATAGCTCAGGCTAGTTCTTAAGCATCTAGTCTGGATGTCATCTGAACATTGGTGTGTGAACATAGGCATCGGCTGTGACCTCCCTCTGAGTCAGGGAGATGTGAACATGTAGGCATGAAGGTGTGAAGACAAGCAAATAAACACAAATATCACAGGAAATCATTCCAAAGTCAGCAGGTAATATCTTCATTTTTCAATAGAGAACAGAGCAATGCCCCTAAAGCACAAGATGAAATAATGCTCCTTGTGTGTGTTTGTTAAAAAATATTCAGAAGTCATTTTCTCTACAATTAATAGCCTTGTGCATACATTATTTCTTTTCTTCTTTTGCCACTAAATTGCCAATGCAATATAGAAATTGCATTGCTGAGTTGGAAGATAAATGGATGTAATTTTTGCTGGGTTATCGCCTAATTCCCACTGTATGTGGTGTTAGTTTAAACCTAATAGCTCAGTGACCGTATAAAGATGTTTTTATTTTGTTCTTCGAGCTTCAGGTTCAAAACAGATCAATGGGAACTGGGCATGCTGAGCTGTGTAGTCACTCGGGAACACAGGCTGTTGGGGGCTCCAAGCAGCACGCCAGCCTCACCAGGGGGGAAAGACAGTTCATGAAGAACATGCTTTGTCCACTCAGAGACATAGATCACATCTGCTCGTGGCCCATTGACCCGAACTTGTCACATGAATTGCTGACCTGCAAAGGGTCGGAATTGGGAGGACAGCAAATCCTGGATATCGGGGCGGGGAGGGGGGCAGTTGCTTATGGCCATTTCATCCTCGAGGATGATATCCGGGATTTTGCAACAGAGATGCTCATCAAAGAGCTGTTTATTATAGAAGGTGGAGGAGAAGAATAGAAGAAAGGAAAGAGATAAGTTGAGAGGTGTAACAACAGGGAAGGATTAAGTATATGATGGATTTGGCACACAAAGGCAAAACCAAGTGATACAATTCAGGGCATAAATTCTTGGAGTCTCAGTGTCCAGGCATCAATTCTATTTCTCTCACTGTTTAGATATGTGGACTTGGATATATTACTTAAGCTAGACTTTGATTTCTTCAGCTATCTAGTGAGGATAATAATACTGACTTCTTACTGTTATTATGATGATTACATTTTAAAAGGAATTTAAAATGCTCAGCACATGGTTGGTTCTAGCAAACATTATATTATTACTTTTCACGCACTAAATTATGCATAAAAATATTTACTGACATGGAAGAGTGCTCACATGATTTTGAAAGAAAAAGAAGCCTCAGAACTCTTTGCTTGCTATGGGAAAGGTTATTAAAAATCACAAATATATGCATAGAAAATCTGGAGTGTAAATATTGCTAACTTCACTTTATGCTTCTCTGGATTTTGTTTAACAAAATAAAATTCCATCAAGAAAAGATAGAAATTGCGCTTAGATTATATGTACAGTATGAACCAAATTGCCTGTAGATTATGAGTCTTTCCTCCTACCGTTTCTTTTTCCTATGGCTCATTGGGGAGACTGAATATCTCCACTTATACTTATAAAAATGTGAAGCTGTATGTTCCAGCAAACTAGCCCTCCATGCAAATAAATATACATACTGCCCATGCCCAGAGGACTCTGGCAAATGCCATGGTTATTTTGAAAAGAAAAAAAATAGTGTGCTTGTAAGACACAATTGCATGCACTTCTCTTTTTTAATTGTAATGTCATTCTGAAATTCTGCTGCTGCTTTCTGGGAACATCTTCCTATGAAGAGACACCTCCTGTCACTATGTGGTACCCTACCGTCAAAGAATTCTCTGCCTCTAAGGGATCTAAGAGAAAAATAATCCGCAGTCTATGTGGCATTTGTATTTCAATTGCCCTATGACTGGCACTGCTCATTATGAGGTTATAAGCCTATGTTCATGCCATTAAGTGTGATTTCAAGTTTAACATCTTTCCCTGAACAATGATGGGTTCTGAAATTTTATAAATAAATCAAGATCATGATTTCTATCCTTACAAAAACATGCACTAACTGCTTGATAGGTAATTTTAGACTTTTCATTGAATGAAAATAATGTAGTATTTGATAGGCCCACTACTAATAATGACTTCATTCTCAATAGCTAAAGTAGATGTTAGTGCACTATTTTTAGAGTGTCATTTGTTATATGAGATAATGAAGAATAAAACTGAAAGGCCTTTTCCCATCCAGAAAGAACAAAGAATCCATCGAACTCTACAGATATTTCAGTTTACCAACTTTAACTTCCCCATTGGCCCTTCATTATTTTTTCTATACAAAATCAATAATGTAGCACTTATCATGCATTAAAAAGATTTGCATGCTAACTTCCATTTGTTACTTTTTTGTATGTGTCTCCTTCATATAGTTAGTACCGTTGAGTCAAGATCATTTTTTCTCCTTCATTATCAGCACCTACTAAGAAACTCAGACTTTTGGGTGATCAAAAAAATTATTCATTGATCATGAGAAGGTCAGTCCACATTTTACAAATTCAAGATTAGAAGGAATACCAAGAAAGATCTATTTGTTTCATTGCTAAAGTTTGAAATAAAATTATCTTCTTTTTTTAATTGACGTATAATATATTATTTGCCCCAGGGGTACAGGTCTGTGACTCGTCAGTCTTTTTTTTTTTTTTTTTTAATTTATTTATTTGACAGAGAGAGAGTGGCAACAAGAGACAGAATACAAGCTGGGTAGTGGGAGAGAGAGAAGCAGGCTTCCCGCTGAGGAGGCAGCCCGATGCGGGGTTCGATCCCAGGACCCTGGGATCATGACCTGAGCCAAAGGCAGAGGCTTAACGACCGAGCCACGCAGGCACCCCTGAATCGTCAGTCTTACACACTTCACAGCACTCACCATAGTACATACCCTCCCCAATGTCTATAACTCAGCCACCCTATCCCTACTCTCCCACCCCCTCCAGCAACCAAAACCCTTTGTTTTGTGAGATTAAGAGTCTCTTATGGTTTGTCTCCTTTCCAAGCCCATCTTGTTTCATTTTTTCTTTCACTACCCCTCACAACCCCCTGCCCTGCCTCTCAAATTCCTCATATCAGAGAGATCATGTGATAATTGTCTTTCTCTGATTGACTTATTTCGCTAAGCATAATACCCTCTAGTTCCATTCATGTCATTGCAAATGGCAAGATTTTATTTCTTTTGATGGCTGCATAGTATTCCATTGTGTATATATACCACATCTTCTTTATCCATTCATCTGTTGATGGACATCTAGGTTCTTTCCATAGTTTGGCTATTGTAGACATCACTACTATAAACATTTGGATGCACGTGCCCCTTTGGATCACTACATTTTTATCTTTAGGCTAAATACCCAGTAGTGCGATTGCTGGGTCATAGGTTAGCTCTGTTTTCAACTTTTTGAGGAACCTCCATACTGTTTACCAGAGTGGCTGCACCAGCTTGCATTCCCACCAACAGTGTAGGAGGGTTCCCCTTTCTCCTCATCCTTGGCCAGACCTGTCATTTCCTTACTTGTTAATTTCAGCCATTCTGACTGGTGTGAGGTAGTATCTCATTGTGGTTTTGATTTGTATTTCCCTGATGCCGAGTGATGTAGAGCACTTTTTCATGTGTCTGTTGGCTATTTGGATGTCTTCTTTGCAGAAATGTCTGTTCATGTCTTCTGCTGTTTCTTTTTTTTTTTTTTTAAAGATTTTATTTATTTATTTGTCAGAGAGAGAAAGGGAGAGAGCAAGCACAGGCAGACAGAATGGCAGGCAGAGGCAGAGGGAGAAGCAGGTTCCCCGACGAGCAAGGAGCCCGATGTGGGACTCGATCCCAGGACGCCGGGATCATGACCTGAGCCGAAGGCAGCCGCCCAACCAACTGAGCCACCCAGGCGTCCCTCTTCTGCTGTTTCTTGATTGGATCATTTGTACTTTAAGGGTTGAGTTTGTTAAGTTCTTTGTAGATTTTGGGTACTAGCCCTTTATCTGATACGTAATTTGCAAATATCTCCCATTCTGTCAGTTGTCTTTTGGTTTTGTTGACTGTTTCCTTTTTTTTTTTTTTTTTTTTAATTATGGTGTAGCAAGGAGGACTTTGAACTGAAGGTCAGTCTTCAGCACTTTGGGAAACTAGCTATATGACCTTGGGAAGGTTGTCTGATATCTCTGTGTCTTAGTTTTTCTCATCATTACAATGCAGAAGTAAAAGAAAAAAAAAAGAAAAAAAAAACAAAGACTATTAAGATTTTTCCCATTTCTAAATTTCTATGCTTTTACATTCATTGGGGCCTCCAAGGATCAACTCTGAAAACCCCTTTTTTAAAATTTGCATAGTAGAATCTGATCTGAACTAACTTCAGTGACTTATAGTAATTATTCTACTTATGGTTAGTATTTGTGTGTTTTACTGCAAAAACATTAATGTGTTTAATTATGGGAGCTATCCCAGACACTACTGGAGTTGTTATACAACATGTGGTCTATAAATCATATTACTTTTTTAAGTAGGGAAAATTCTGAATTCCAAAATATATTCAGCATCAGGATTTGAATAAGGGATGAGGATATGATTATCACTCTTCTAAGGATGAAAAACTGAAGCACAGAGAACTTAGTTAACTTGTCCAAGGTCACACAAGTGGTGATAGCAGAGTAGGGTTCAAACTCAGTCAATATGATTCTAACCACTTTTTATGGCCATATGACTATTTTTAACTGTCACACTACTACTACTACTAATACCAATAATGATAACTGTGACAAAAACAGTGATTACTTTTATTTTAAAATATATTCTCAGCACTTATTACAACCTTCATTCGTTAAGCTTCTATTTACTGAATAACTACGTTGTATGAGGCTTCATGCTAGCTACTAGAGAAATAGTCCAGTTCTCAAAAGTGTACATTCTAATGGTGGGGGAAAGATAATAAATAAGCAAAAAATAATAATCAAATCATTACCAATCTTGGTGTTATCAAAGAAATAAACAGCATTAAGTTTGGATGAGCTAGTTTAGTTAGGTTAGGTTTCCCCTAGACCTTACTGAAGAAGTCATCTTTCACTAAGAACTATAAGATGAGCTAGAATAAGCTAGTCAGAGCCAAGGATAAGTATTCTAGGTAGAGAGAAGAGAAAGCTTGGCTTGCTATGGAAACAAAAAGAAGCTACTTGAGTCAGGAAAAACCTGAAAATGTAATGAGCTTGAAGAAGTTTTTTTAACTGAACAAAATTTAGATTTTATTCTAAGTTCCATGGGTAGCCACTGAAAATATTTAAAGAGGGGAATGGCATGATTTTAACTGTGCCTTTCAGAGATCCTTCTAGAACTTCCTCTTCCAGGAATAGCAGACCAAGTAACTAAGACTAACTACCTGAACTATAAGTAAACCAACCCTTCATTTGTCCTAGCCCTTAAATTTTTCTTACAAATAAAATTCTAATAACTATACCTGGGACACAACAAAACATAACCAGGCACAGTAAAACACACATATATCAAAAAAGGGAAGAGAATCACTGGAGCTCCAGATATCAGAACCATATTTCACAGATCTTAACTATACTTAATATGTTCTTGTCTAGATAGATAATGTTAGCCAAGAACTAAAAACAATAAAAAGTGAAATAGATTTGAAAAAGAACCAAATAGAAATTTTAAAATTAGAAAACACAATAACAGACATTTAAAAACTTGATGGATGGGGTTTAAAAGCATATTGCACATGGCCAAAGAGAGAATTAATAGGCTGGGATTTGAATCAAAAAGAAATATCCAGAGTGATACATAAGAAGACAAAAAGAATTCACATTCACACATACACACACACTAAAAACATCACAGTAAAGCTGAAGTACAACCAAGTTAAAAAGAAAATCTTAAAAGAAGTTAGAGGAGGGGCGCCTGGGTGGCTCAGTGGGTTAAAGCCTCTGCCTTCGTCTCAGGTCATGATCTCAGGGTCCTGGGATCGAGCCCCGCATCGGGATTTCTGATCAGCAGGGAGCCTGCTTCCTCCTCTCTCTCTCTCTCTGCCTGGCTCTCTGCCTGCTTGTGATCTCTCTCTCTCTCTCTCTCTGTCAAATAAATAAATAAAATCTTAAAAAAAAAAAAAAAAAAAAGTAGAGGGACGCCTGGGTGGCTCAGTTGGTTAAGCAGCTGCCTTCAGCTCAGGTCATGATCCCAGCGTCCTGGGATCGAGTCCCACATCGGGTTCCTTGCTCATCAGGGAGCCTGCTTCTCCCTTGCCTCTGCCTGCCATTCTGTCTGCCTGTGCTTGCTCTCTCTCCCTCTCTCTCTCTCTGACAAATAAATAAAATAAAATCTTTAAAAAAAAAATAGAGAAAAAATTCAGATTGCATTAAAAAGAGCAACCACTGTCACCTGACTTCCCAACTAAAAAAGTTGAGGCCAGAAGATAATGAAATGACATCTTCAAAATGGTGGGAGAAAATATCTGCTAACCTAGGACATATTACTATAGATGATGGAGTCACTGAAAAATAGTAACAAGATATTATGAACAACTTTATAGCAATGCATTTAAAACTTTAATTAAAAGTAATAAATATGCATAGAAAAGCACCAACTTAACAGAAATGTCATAAAAGGAAATAGAAAGCCTGTGTATTCCTATAATGATTAAAGACACTGAATCCATAATTGAAGTTTGGGCCAGATAATTTCACTAGGGAATTCTGCCAAACATTTCAAGAATAAATAATGTCAATGATACACAAAGTCTCCCAGGAAACAAAAAAAGAGAACACTCTTATACTTGTATTTTGAAGCCAGCATCATTTTTATGCCAAAACCCAGCAGGGGTATTACAAGAATCTCAGAAAAATTTTCAGAAAGATTGTATACATGAATGAAATGGAAAAGTCAGCAAATAGAATTTAGTAACATACTAGAAAGAAAAATCATGACCAAGCTGTATTTATCCCATTAATGCATGGTTTTTGGTATTACAAAATAAATCAGTATAATTTTCTTTATTGACAGAACAACAGAAGACTAGATGACTGCCTCATCAGATGCAGATAAAGTAAAAAAAAAAAATTTCATTTTGTTTTCGACAAAAGTCCCTATTCTTAACAAACTAAGAATAGAAAAATTTCTTAATAGGATATAGACTATCTATTTTAAAAAAGAAAGCCTCACACAAATATTAACCTTAAAGATGATGTTGAAAACAACCCCTTTGAGATTAGGAACAAAACACTAATACTCACAATTAGCACCACTGTTCTGCAGGGTACTGAGTTCATACCCAGTGCAGTATATCCAAAAAAGAAGAGAAAAGAAAGGAAAAGAAACACAAGTAAAGAAAAATAAGAAGGAAAAAGCAATCATGTAGTAAAGGAATTTGTCTATTAGTACCATCAACAAACATAAAATTTAAACATCAGATATATCACATACCTAGGAATAAATTTCTCAAAAGTTAAGCAAAATTTCTCTGTAGGAAACTATAAATGTTTTTAAGAGAAATTTTAAATGATCTGAATATACTGAAGGATAGATATGCCACCTCCCCAGATTAAAAACATAATATTTTAGACATGTTAATTATCCACAGATTGATCTATAAATTCAATGTAATCCTAGCTAATTTCCCAAATTTCCTTGTGTATCTTGATCAGCTAATTTGTAAGTACACAGAGAAATATACAGGCAAAAATAAACTAAAACACCTTGAAGAAGAATAGTATGAGAGAAATTGTTCCACTAGATAGCAGTATTCATTTAAAGTTGGCCAATCTGTTGTTGTATGGATAAACAAATAAAATAATAGAAAAAGGGCAGAAGACCCAAATACTGGGTCACTTATTTATTGCTACTTGGTTTATGATAAACGTGGCATGGCAGACCAGTTGGGAGAGTGCTCACCTAGACCTCTACTTCACTCCAAAATCAATTCCAGACCCAAGGTTGAAAGCAATATTTTTGGAGCATAATATAGGATTATTCACTCTATCAATATATCTATAATATATATAGAGAGAGACAGAGAGAAAGAGACTCCAGAAAAGATGCACAAGAATGTTCTTAGGAACATTATTTATAATATGCCCAAACAGAAACCATTCAAGTGTCATTCAAGGGTAGCATGGGTAAATTATTCACAAATATTAAAAACAACACGATATTCTATGCAATAAAGTGAATGAACTAGAGCTACCCACAGCCACACAGATAACTCTCTGAAGCATAATGCTGAACAACAACAACAATAAAAAAAACCCAGGAAACACTAGGTATTTCTGTGGTATTATTTCATTTATATAAAATTCAAAATTAGTAAACTCTGAACTTGCATTGCTACAAGCTAGGGAGCTAAAAGTTGAAGAAAAGCAAGGAAGTGATAAATATGAATACTGGGGGGTAGATCTATTCAGAGGGGGAAGGGGGTTGTGATTGGAAATGAGCGGTGGGTGGCAGAGAGGGTGGGCTTCTGGGGTGCAAAAAATGGTCTATTTCTTGATACCAGCTGTAGTGACACAAGTGTTTATATTTCATTAAGATGAAAGATGAATACAGGTGACCCCTGGACAACCCCCCCACCCCCACCCCCCCGTGGAAAATCTGAGCATTGACTTTTGACTCCTTAAAAGCTCGACCACGGATAGCCTACTGTTGATGGCAAGCCTTATCAATGACGGAAATAGCCCATATAACATGTATCCTGAATGCCTTCTATATTACAACTGATTTCTTACAATAAAGTAAGCTAGAGGAAAGAAAATGTTAAGAAAACCATAAGGAGGAGAAAATACATTTATAGGACCATACTGTATTTATTGAAGAAAATCTGCCTCTATGTGGACCCACACAGTTTAAACACAGGCTGTTCAAAAGTTAACTGTGTTTGGCTTTCCAATAATTATACTTAAGGGATTTTTGTGGTAACAGTCGCTACCTCCCAGAATGAGGTTAGATAAATTAATACACGAAAAGCATTTTGAAATATGTTTGGAATATAGAAGGACCAATTATAAATGAGCAAGTGGTGGTGGGAGCATAAAATGAGATTTAATGTGGAATCTGTCCAAAGAAATGGTAATCTTGTATGAAAGAGTTAGAATGGTGTTCTAGTTGGATATAAGAATAACAAAGCATCCATTTTATACCAATTTAAGTCACTTTCTTTCCTTCTCAAATACAGACCAGGTCTGGAGCTGGGAGCTGATTATACTGAAGTGGATAAGACACAGCTCCTGCCTTGAACCTGAAGTCTAGCGAAGAAGAGAATTTGTTTACTCATGTATTCATTTAACAAACCCTTGTTGGGTCTGTACTATGCGCCAGGCTATTAGAGACATGAGTAACTTTTTCAAAGAATACACATATCACTCTTGAAAGACAGACATAAATAATCATATCAGAATATAAATGCCCTGAGGAAGATACGTGCTCAGTGTAAGGGCGGGCGGGAGAACTAGCTATGATTCACCTGTTATGTAAATGGAGCTCCAGAGATTCTGAATTAATTCATTTTATCTCCATGCCACACTCGTACAAGTTAGAGAAATTAAACAGCTAAAATGTACCCTCTCCCGACTCCCTTGCAACAAGGGTTCTGAATACAAATTAGGCTCTCAATTGGATGCACTCATGAGATGTGCAAGGCGATCTTTGGTAACTATTGGCCCTTTCTTCAGGCATGTTGGCCAAGGCAATGGAAGGTCTCCCCGCAGAGGTGTCTCTGTACAAGTTCTCGTTTCCTGAGTGCCGAGAAAGTGTGGAGGCAGCACCAGGCTTGTCTTCTGGCTCCTTGCTCCCAGGATTAGACTTAGGTGCCCATTTTCCGTCTGCATAGTTGTTGGGAAACAGTGGAAACAACAGCAACCTCTTATCGCCTGGACAGCGTCAGGGGTGTCCTCAGAGGTAGCATCCCCTCTAGCGGGACAGTCACCCTCTGTTCTGCAGTGTCCCTGAAGACTCAGATAGAATGAACTCCTTCCAACTGATGTGTTAGGACTTCCCTATATTTAATCCCTTTCTACTTCGAGGGACTTCTCTTTTCTGTGCCAGGTCAGGAATAGTGCAAATGGAAGCATGAGTTTTCATTTACTAAAACTCACTGGAATAAAGAAGTTTGCATACTTCTCATTATAACGGTATGAAGATAATGTCTATTGTTCTAATTACCATGATCTCTTAGGAAGTGCTCTACATAGCAGTCAGCCTGGCAGATGCACGACCCAAAGGGAAAACAACTTACGCAAATCTTCCCAAGAATACGTCTCTGTAATATTTAGTATATAGAGATGCATCTGTTATTGCAAAGAGTACTTTTTCCTTTGTGGAAGCCGAGTAGTGACGTGTGACAGACGTGTCAAAGTGCTCATGCGATGTATTTTACTTCTTAGGAACACCTGTATTAATGGGTAAATTGGCTTAAACAAACGGATGAAAAATAGGCTGATACAATTTCATACTGATTTTCGAGGATGAGATCGGAACCCAAATAGGACACACACACATGCACGCACACCCCACCCCTCTTTGTTTGTTTAAGGAATTCTAAGCATTACACTGGACATTTTCCAGGAAGAAATCTGTCTCTTGAATTCTCAAGGGCTGAGAAGAAAGCGAATTGCCATGTGCTGATTCACTAACACATCTCCTTGAAGAAAACGGTCCCCGGGGCGTAATAAAAAACCATCCAGGTAGAATTTATGCCTAAGCCTTCTAATCAGGGGAAACCATACTTCATCAGTTAACAAGGTACTGGTTGTCTTATGTTCTCCACAGAATGTGCTCAGATGTGGCGAGTTCTTTTCATGTCTGTTTTTCCCCCTCCTTCCTGCGTCCCCCGGGTGGGATTCAGGAGAGGAAAAGAAAGCACTGAAAAATAAAACACTTGGCAGGCTCTCAAAGATGGTTCACCTTGACCAAAACACAAGCCAGCCCGTTTTGTCTCTGGAAGGACAGGAACGGTCACCATCTATGAGCATGCACCATTCCTCGTCCGTGCCAGCACTCAGGGATACAACACTCATTCGGTTCTTACAGAAACCCTGCAGAGGGGCACCTGGGTGGCTCAGTGGGTTAAAGCCTCTGCCTTCGGCTCAGGTCATGATCCCAGGGTATTGGGATCGAGCCCCGCATCGGGCTCTCTGCTCAGTGGGGAGCCTGCTTCCTCCTCTCTCTCTGTCTGCCTCTCTGCCTGCTTGTGATCTCTCTCTGTCAAATAAATAAACAAAATCTTTAAAAAAAAAAAAGAAAAGAAAAGAAACCCTGCAGAGTGGGTTCCATGGCTATCCGCAGTTTATGAGCAGAGAGATAGAGGCTCAGAAAATGATGGTTGTTCAAAGTCATAGAACTAAAGGTTACAGCCAAGAGTGTAAACTGGGGTTGACCTCCGTTGGAGCCCATGATGCTAGCCTTGGGCACAAGACCCCGCGATGTGAATTTTCACTCGGCTTTGTGTGCAGCCAGATGCCCTGCTCAGTTCCCAGATATCTCCTGGTTCCCTCTCTCTTAGCTCCCAGATATCTCCTAGAAACTCTGGAACAGTCTGTGACCATGGATTACAATTTCCAGTAGAATGCTTTTTGGGGGTGGGGGGCGGAGGAGGCAGAATGCGGCCAGTGCCCCAAATTGTTTGCTTACTTGTTTCTTTTAGAAATTCAGGTTATGTGGACACATTTGTATAGGAGGGAGAATGCCTACGTTGCTTTATGGGGTGTGCTTTTGTGGTATGTGATACCCTGAGGAGCTGAGAATGATACACAGAACTAGATAGTCCTGTGGGACCATGTCCAATGCCTCAGGTTTAATAGGAAACACCAATAAATCCCAAAAGTGAAAAACCACAATGCTAATGCAATTTCAGAGTAAATAGTAAAGGATAATCAGTTATGGCAATGAACCCTATTTTGTTAAGTTCTACTTTCCTTCTCTTTGGACCCAAAAAACCTATCAGCTCCAAAATTGCCAAGTACGATGTGGAGAGAATTTTAACAGTCTAGTGAATTGTATCAAATACCTTAAGTCCAATTAAGACATTCCAAGGAGCAGTGATATTGTCATTCAAGATGTATGGGAGCACCTGGGTGGCTCAGTGGGTTAAAGCCTCTGCCCTCGGCTCAGGTCATGATCCCAGGGTCCTGGGATCGAGCCCCGCATCAGACTCTCTGTTCAGCAGGGAGCCTGCTTCCTCCTCTCTCTCTCTGCCTGCCTCTCTGCCTACTTGTAATCTCTGTCTGTCAAATAAAATAAATAAAATCTTAAAAAAAAAAAAAAAGATGTATGCCCCACTTACCTAACTTTAGGGAAATGCATTTTCAATCTACGCACACATCAAGCAATCAACTCTTATTAATGCAACATCTACCACATACCAGCACTGTTTCAAAACTGAGCCACCATGTGGTAGAGCAGTAAATGAAGATTTCATAGAAGTCACTCCGGCTCTCTTGTGATGTTTTTTAAAACTGAAATATGACACACTTGGGTTTTTACTTAGTGCCTGTTTTGAATATCTCCCCCAGGTTGAATAATAGGAAAGGCAAAGCAAAGTGAGCTTGGACCACATTCATATCCAGGTAAAATTCGTTAAACTTGTTGTGTTGGAAGGAGACACCCTCCTGGGTTCTTCAGTAAGCCCCAAAGGTTTGGAGTTATGGGTGCTCTGGGACTCAGTAGCATGTGATGCTGTAGGTTATCATGAACCATCCAGAAACAGCCTGAACCCCCTGACTGTCCATTAGGCTCTTCCCACTCCCTGGTTAACATATAGGATTATTTACATCTTGTACTGCTGGATGTGGAGGGAGAACCCAACGGCCAAGTGGCTGAGCTTAGGTTTGTGGGCAGAGATGCCCAAAGCCCAACATCCTAGCATTGCCTAGGATCAAGACTGAGGGTTGCAAGAGCAAGCCATTACTCCTTAGTTTTCCCTTTAACCCCTCTGAGGTTCAAGAACTTTATTACGGTTGTTGGGAGTGGGCTCCAAATAGCATGGTGTAATAGATTTGAGGCAGGTTTCCTTAGCCTAAAAGTTTGGGCCAAGACTGTGTACCTTTGTGACAGATTTGGGGTGTATTTTGCTTAGTCACAGTCATGGTTCTTTGGTTGGCCAAAAAGAAAACTTCCAAAATGACAGTGTGCCAAATTGGTCTTTGTTTTTTTGTGAGCTCCTTCAAGAACTGTAAGTAAGGGGCACTTGTAAGAGGAGTCCAGACCCCCAAAATACATGAACATTTCAACCTGAAGGAGAAGAGTTATTAAAGATCCCTCCAGTAGAGAACACAGTTATGGGGCGGAGCAGCCTCTAATGTCACGAATTGTCCCAGCTTCCGGTCCACTTCCTTCTGAAGCCACACTCTGAACAGTTGATTGCAGCAAAGCAGATCCCAGATAAGTGCTTGTCTTAGCAACGGTGGTGGGGGCATGGATTTCATTGATTCCGTGTGATGTCAGGCCTCTGCATTCACCAGGCAAGAAACTCTCCTTCCCCCATGCAGTCAAGAAGATATTCATGGAGCCATGTGGAGGGAACTGGTCTGTGTCTGTACATCATCCAGTGGCCAGATGGCTGGTGGCTTTCATCAGCACTTATATAGCAGAAAACAGGTGACTTGGAGTTGGGTGTGAGTCTAAGTTCCACCTCTGACACTAGGTCTGTGACCTTGGGAAACTGTAATTGTTCAGTGAATCTCTGTGAGGTCATTTTGCCATCACCCCCTTTTCTGGGTACCCCGTTTCAGCCCCCCCTCCACCTACAAGGCTGCTGGATGCCATATTCTTCCAGGATGTCCACCTTCTGACTACAGGTTAGTGGGATGGAGGGTGGAAGAAAGGGGCACTCGGCCCTAGATCGGGACATAGAGAGTTAAGTTCTAATTCTCTTCAGTGGTGGAGGCTATAGAGCTGGGTAGCCATCAGGGGCCACATCTGCCACCATGAAAAGAAACCATCTGTAATAAGAAAGAATGAAAACGACAGCCGGAGAAGCGCTGGAAGAAAAGATGGCGTGATATCCCACTTGCTTTTATGCTGAGCATTGTCATTCTTAACGCTGAACCGCATCTCGGCTGTCCCTGCAGTTTGGTTCAGATTATAAATACATGATGTGGGGGAGAACGTGGTCCCTTGAAGCCGAGAACCCTGACACAGTATAGCAAAATCTGCTATCTAGTGAGCACCCCTTTGTTTCAGGCGGGGTTGAGGATTTTACACGTGCCTGTTATCATACATGATATTAACAAAACACATTGCCATCTATGAACTACAACCCCTATGCACATGGAAAATCAAGGTTTGGAAAAGTTAGGAACTCACCTGTGTCACATGCTAGGAACTGTCGGGGTACTCCAGGAGGCGCACCCCCGCCGCGTAACGCCTGGCTTCTGCTTCTTCCACCGACCTTGTGCCTCATTGACATGATTAGTTTTTTCCTTCGGAAAACACTGGAAATCTCAGTAGCCTCTTCACAGCATTTTTGGGAACCAATGATGCTCTGTGTGCAAAGCGTCTTTGGAAAGTATAAAAGGAGCATACAAATATTAAATGTTAGTACTGCTTCTGATAAAATCTGACCAGGGACTTCACTGCAAATTTAAATAAAAATTGTGTTTTTGAAAGTATACAGTCATCCGCTTGGGCAAACTTAGAAACATCATTACTGAAGATGTTTTAGCACTTCTGGATTTGGAATGACTATTTTATTACCTGCTTCACCCAACTAGAAGCCCTGTCAGGAATGAAGAGATCAGTGTGTTGATGCGGCTTTCCTGTCCCTGGCGATCTCCTTGCCTGCCTCCTTGGGCTCATTTTCTGTCTTCTTGTACCTGCTCCTGGATTTACAGCCTTGCTCTGTGATGTGCCTGATGCCCAGATCTCCTGCTCCCAGGGCGCTTTACACATGATCCTAAGTTCCCGGAGTCATTAAGAGAGCTGAATCTGGAGTCAGCCAGACCTGTTGTAAATTTTACACCATCTCTTCTAAGCTGGGGGTCTGGGCCTTGTTGCCTAATCCCTCTACATTACTGCAAAGCAACTCGGATCACAGACACAGTCCCCTTTCCTGCCTCTCTAGAACTCCCCACGGTGCTTCAGACTTTGGCTGAAACAACCCGCTGAATTCCAGGGTTTGGGTTTAGTTACTGTGGATTCATTTCACCATGTGAGGGGCTATTTAATCAGTCTTTACTTGCAATGGAATTGTTGTGGGGTATTCAACTGTATAGGATTTGGCATTGAAAGGTCTGGTTTCAGTGCCCGGGTGAGCCACTAACCAGGTGTGTTGACCCTAGAAAAGTTGCTTAGCTGCCTGAATCTACAAATAAAACAGAGATGATGAGCCTATTAATTTTTATGAGGATCCAAAGCACCATACATAAATTCGTTATTATTCTCTTGAAATGCACCATTATTTCGGAGAAAAGAACATGATTCTAAGAGGAGCCACCAGGAAGGCCATTCCTCCAAGAAACCTAACGAACACATGCCGTTCCTCGCAGTGCCTCCCAAGACCTACAAATCACAGCAAAGTCACTTCGTTTCCTACTTCAAAGAGTGTGAGAAGCCTTTGCTTGGGCAGAAGCAGTTTTGCCTTTAACCCTTTCCACTTGTGTCCTTTCTCAAGACTGTTAGTTTGAGTCTTACTAAACCACAACATTTGTATCTCTCTCCTGGGAACTCAGGCACAGAAAAATCCCTATCAGTTGATATTCATGTAATTTGGAGTTTATAATAACTACATGTAATGGTTAGCTGTAGTTTACCTTTGCTCCATGTATGAGGAACAATGTTTTCTTAAAAAATAATGACATAATATATAATACCTAGTTACTGTTTTAAATATGTAAATGAAGTAACTATTTTTGCATATTTTTCACAGGTAACTTGGAAACATGTCTTTAATAATAATAGCTGGTACTAGGTGAAAAGCATGCTTCTAAATGCTTTATAGGGATTCATTTACCTAAAAATCATTGACATGATTTCAAAACATTCTTATCATTTAATTGCAGGGGAAATTTCTCTAGGCAAGATAAATAAAAAGAAACCCATATCTAGGCACATAGCCAACCTACTAAAAACCCAAGATAAAGAAACCATTCTGAAATCACCCAGAGAAACAGCAATATGATCACTGCTGACTTCTGATCAGAAGCAATGAAGACAGAAGGCAAGGGATGCCATTCTTCCATGCAGAGAAAAATAATTGTCAACCCAGAATTCTATATCCAACAAATACCTTTCGAAAATGAAGATGGTCACTGTTATGTGAAAGCAAAATGGCACAGCCACATTGGAAGACAATTTGTCAATTTCTTCTAAAAATAAACATACTCTTGCTATATATCCAGCAGTTTCAGTCCTTGGTATCTACCCAAAAGAGTTGAAAATGCATGTCCACCCAAAACCCTACACACAGAGATTTAGAGCAGCTTTATTCACCATTATGTCAAACCTTAAAAGCAACTAAGAAGTTCTTCAGTAGGTGACTGGTAGACCATAGTAAATCCAGATGTTGGAATATTATTCATTATTTAATGACAAAAAGAAATGAGCAAGGAAGCCACAAAAAGACAAAGAGACATCTTGAATGCCTATTGCTAAGTGAAAGAGGTCTCTCTAAAAAAGCCATATACTCTACATATTATTCAGGGTTCTTAGAGAAACAGAATCAATAAGAGAGATAGATAGATGAGGGATAGATAGATAAAGAGATCTATTAAAAGGAATTATGGCTCATGCAATTATGGAAGGTAAGAGATCTACAGTCAACAAACTGGAGACCAAGAAGAGATGATAATGTAAGTTTCAATAAGAGCCCACATCCAAAGGTAGGAGAAGACCAATGTCCCAACTCAAAGAGAATAAGACCCTCACTCAGTCTTCTGGCTCCATTCAGACCTGCAACAGACTGGATAAGGCCCACTCACATTAGGGAGAAAAGTCTGCTTTACTCACTCTCCTGATGTACATGCTAGTCTCATCCAGAAACACCTGCATGCATATACCCAGAATAACATTTCACCACATATTTGGGCACCCCAGTGCCCAGTCGAGTAGATACATAAAATTAACCACTGTACTGTATGATTCCAACTAGATGACATTCTGGAAATGACACAACTATAGACATTTCAGGGTTGTCATGGGCTCAGAGGGATGGAGAGAGGGTTGAATTGGTAGAACACAGGATATTTTTAGGGCGGTGAAACTATTCTGCCTGATACTATAATGTCGCACATACAATTGTCAAAACCTACAGAATGCACAACACATACAGTGAACCTAATGGACACTCCAGACTCTAGTTAACAATATGGGATCAATACTGGCTCATCAAAGAAATCGCCATATTGAATGACTTTAAGATGTTCCTAACAGGGGAGCCTGAGGCAAGGGAGGAGGGGTTTATGGGAACTCCCTGTGCTTCCTGCTCAACTCTTCTGTGAACCTAAAACTCCTCTAAAAATCAAGTCTATTAATTTCAAAATAAAATGAAGGCAAAACAATACATATTAAGATTATAGAAGAGATAAAGTTTCTCAGGCTGAGTAGAAACAGCACCAAATCTGGAAACTCAAATCTTCTGCAGGGAATGAAGAGTGCTGGAATTCATAGACATGTGGGCAAACGCAAAAGGCTCCATTTTCCCTCTTAATTTCTCTTCTTAATCACCTCTGTTAGTCAACATAATGTTACCCTGAGGCGCATTAACGTATGAGAGAAAGATGCAAACTAACTTCTCAAAAATGGTTAATAATTTATATTGTTTATAGTTTGGAAAAAGTCTTTCATCTCAATTAAGTGGAATTTATAGGCGAATAAACTAGAAAATATGTTCGACGGCTAAAAGAACAGTTAGGTTGTAAAATATTAGTTTGGTTGATTCAGCCTGGCCTCTTCCAGCAGCCGTGCAGGGGGCCACTCAGACCCTCAGTAAGAGAGAAGTTGTTGATAGGACTGCCATCAGCTAAGAGCTCCTAGTTACAGTGCCTTTGGGATCTACTAGAGCATTCAAGGCTGGCATCAGAGAGCAAGCTTTCCTGGGTGGCTGCAGCCAGCAACAGAGGATGGGTTGCAGGGGACAAGGTAAGACAGGGTCTTGTAGGCAACAGAAAGATCTTTAGATTTTGTTGTGGATGATCTGCACAGTCCAGGTGATTTGACATACATCTTAACAGGATCTCTCTGGCTGCTATGATGCAAATGCAGTGTGGACAGGCGTGCTTACCTCTGGGTCTCTGTTCGGGCAGTTTCTTCTGCAGAGTGCTATTCTTCTAGCCAGCAGCATTTCCAATCCCTGCTTTTCTGTGGAACCGATTCCAAAGTTGTTCAGATTTCAAAGGAAGGTCCACTCCACCCCCTTTGATTTGTTTTTATTTGGGACACGGCCCTTGGAGTGTTTCCTTCCATCCTATTAGCTCGGCAGTGTATTAAAAAGTTTCTCCACACCCACAGACACACTCACATTCACATACCCTGGGCTGTTGGGTGGCCAGTGGTGTCACTTCAGATCAGCCCGTACTCGTAGAGGCAGAATTGGTCTTTTCCAAATTTAGTCACTGAAAGAGTCTAAAGTGGCAGAGCCTAAGCCATGAATGGCAGGGGCCAAGCAGGAAATTGTAATTGGATACACAGCAAGCCAAGACATGGGGAATAAGGGGACAGTAACTTAGAGGCGCTTATCAGGCTAGATGCAGATTATGGCACAGGAGGGCGGAAGAGCAGAGCTGCTCAGAGTCAACCCCCAGAGTCAGGATTGTGGAACCCAAAATTACAGGCTTTGTATGACCCCAGGCAAGTCGCTTAACCTGTTTCTGTTTCTTCATCAGATGATAGTATAGCGCGCCATAGGGCATGGCAAGATCAGGCAACATGGTTTCAAGGACTTGTATGATTTATTTTATAAGATTTTATTTGACAGAGAGAGCCGGAGAGCACAAGCGTGGTGGGGGGGGCAGGTGGATAATGGCAGAGGGAGAAGCAGGCTCCCCACTGAGCAGGGAGCCTGATGTGGGGCTCGATCCTGGGGATCATGACCTGAGCAAAAGGCAGATGCTTAACTGACTGAGCCACCCAGGTGCCCCGAGTCCTTGCCTGACCTAGTGCAGGGACATTGACTGAGATGAATTCCATCTCTTAATGATGTCCAAAATTCCAAAACATAACATGGGTTCCCTCTTGTTTTAGATGGTAGTACTCAGATTTTATACTTTAAATAAATGTGATTAATTTCTGCCTTCCCTAGGTATATTATACATATAATTACATGTTAGTTATTATATTGTTAGTGCCTTTGCCCAAAAGCAATAGATCTTCCTTTAAGAGCAGCTGATAGCTCTTTAAAGGCTAGGCAGGGCGAGCGCAAATCTGGGTACCCGAGGGTCTTAATTTTATTGAGGTCAGAGGAGAGACTCCCGCGTGCTGCCTGCTGCTGTTCCTGAAACTGTCTTCCCTTCATCTGGATGTGTCAGCCGAGATGCCAAGATGGGGTTAAAGTTACAGGGATGGGATTAGGGGACATGTCTGTGGGGAGGGAAACTAGGGAGTCTGGGAAGCCTGGAGAATTTTCTGTCTGATTCCAAGAGAAGGAGAGAGGGAAAGCAGGCAGGAAGCTGCCCTAGACTGTTGTCCAGAGCAAAGGAAGGCTCAAGAGAGCCTTCGGGAAGCAGTGAAACCAAAGGCGGCCTTGATAGGAGCCCCTTACATTTGGTCTGCAGTTTCCTGCTCTGAGCTTAGGCTCCGCAGATGCTCGGGCCTTGGCTGGCGGCAGGTGGTGGGGACGTGGCTTCCAGGTGACGTCAGAGGGGAGCAGCTGCTTGGCCCACCAAGGGCCAGGTGCACTTCCCTGCAGCCACACCTGAGCTGGGGGATGGGCAGGAAATCAGGAGCCAAACTATCTCTAGATGAGCCTTGAGGCAATCTGTTAGTCAACATGTTAAGACTGTGGTACGTCTGCGTATCCGAATTTGTTCGCTCTGTTTTTCTGTGTTTTAACTAGATTGCATTCCTAAACTTCAGTGGTATGTAATTATAACGAGGCGAGAGCTTATCTGTAGAACCTACCAAAATGTGCCACACTCGAGGAGCTTTTGCTGATTTAATTAAGTCCCTGAACCCATTCATTTATTTCACAATCATGCACTCAGGGCCTCCTGAGTGTGAGGGCAAAGGAGACACCATAGATCCTACCCTCCTAACAGATATTGTTATTGACTTTGTTGTAATGCCTATGATTTCTCTGCGGTGTGACTGACCGGGACTCCCCTCCCCCCAAGAGAAATCTCTCGTAAGCTTGAAAGATTATAACATTATACATATTTAAGAATAAAAAACTATCCCCACACATTTAAAGATTTGATTTTTTCCCCCTCACTGAGAAACTCTTGGCAGAGGTCAGAATGGACTGACCATTCTGAGCTCTGTCAGCCTCAAGGGCCCTCCTCAAGCTTCCCCCTTCTCTGACAGGAAACGGTTTCTCCGGATTTGGATTTCATTTGCTGACAGGTTTGATGTGACTTACAGTAATATTTACATCCCTCTTGTCAAGCCCTGTGCTGCCTGATTGAAACTCTGGTCACATTTTGATTAATTTTAGCCTTTCTTTATTCTGTGTACTCTCTCAGTGGAATTCATTACTTCTGGGGCCTCTAGTGCCCGGACGGGCAGCACAATTGATGGGCGCTACACAGAGTCTCGGGGAAGTAGAGTATTGCTTTCCTGGGGCCGTTCCTCCAGGGAGGTATTTGTCAACAAAGATGGAAATTTCTTCACTGGATTTATATACAAGCAATCCCTAGTAGTACAGAATGTAGTGAGTGGCATAAATCTTGGGGAAACTTTATATCTATGTCCACCCTGGAGCCTTTAATATCCTTATGCCTTCTTGCTCATTAATGGTATCACTCCTAGAAGGAAATCTGAGTTGTGCCCTCAGATACCATAATGTTGGGAGAGTAGGGTACACGGTTACTACTTGTTCAAACCTGGTAATCAAGGTCCTGGAAACCTAATTTCATCTGAAACAAAAAGTGGTTTATTTTTCTTAGATACAGAAATCAAGGTCACCTACACCGAACATTGTAGAACTGAGCCTCATTATTGCCAAATCCTGGCAACACTCCCACATGTTGGAAATTTGCTTGGAAGTACAAATGAAGTAAAGAACCCAAGGAAGATTTTCTTCCTCTGAGCAGGTGCTGATATTAGTCGTTTACCGAGTAGCGAACTTTAATCTTTGACAAATTGCTTATCACCACAAAGTCTAGGAATATATTCAACTCTGGTTGGAACCACAGTGTGGTCAAACCAATTATTTTAAAGAGCATTTCACTGCCCGCACCCTCCATTATAACAGATCTTTTAGCTGCTAGACCTTCTGTCTATAACATGTGTGAGAGTCCCCATTATAAATGAGGTCTGGACTTGGGGCTTCGATTTTCATTAGAAACGGGTGGCTTTAGGTCAGACTAATTCTCCATTAACCTTTACTATACTTTGTATTACCCAATGGGAATCATATGGGATAACTGACAGTTTTATTGAGCCTTTGGCTTTTGCTCAATGGGCGGGAGCTGGTTGAAGGCTTACCTGTATGCGCTCAGTTCTGGATGCCTGCCTCTAAATTCTTACAGACAGATGCGGGACCACTAGGACTGGGGAACTGAAGAGTGGGAGGAAAACACTGGGTCCCTGAACACAAGGAAATATTGCTCCTGAGTGGGTAGAGGTGTCTCTTAGGGAAGTGGAAACACTGACCAGCGTCCCTGGGCCTCTTGATTCAGCCCAGAGTTATCCCTCCTTACCTCCCACTGGTGCAAATCAGTGGAAGCTATGCTAGGAGATAGTTTTGTCCTATGCTCTCGAGTGGGAACATTGTCCAGATAACAAACTAACCTGCTCCATATTATTATTATTTTTTTTCTTTAAGCTAGCTTCGTGACAAAACACCTTTGTTTCCAGGGACTTGAGTTATTCTCATTCTTTACCTCCTTTGTTTTTCATAGTCATTCTTACCTTTAACACATTCTCACTTTTAAAAATCATGTTTGATGCTTCCCCATTTTAGAGTGATGGAAAGAATTTAGGCTTTGGAAATCATCTGCGTTCCATAGCTACTGCCATTAACATCAAGGTGCCTTTGAAGAAGTACTTTGGGGATTTCCTCGTGGGTAAAAATTGGAGATCATGAGCCCCTTTTTCAGAATGTTTGTGCAAGTTTGGGGAGATTATGGATAGGAAAATTCCACGTACGTTGTTGGCTCTGAGAAAGTGCTAATTTCCCTCATCTTCTTCATCCATATTCTAAGATTCATATGGCAGAAACAATCTTTGACCTTGGTATCTATCCAGGAAGCATGTACCACGCTTGCCGCCTGTTTTCATAAATCATGTTTGATTGGAACACAGCCTTCCCCATCCATTTCCCATGTTGATGGCTGCTTTCACTCTACAAAACAAAGTTGACTAGTTGCACTCCAGGTTATATGTGGCTCACAAGGCCTGAAATATTTACTCTTTAGCCCTTTTCAGAAAATGTCTGCAGATCCCTAGGTTGGAGCAATGCTGAGGCCAAAAGGAACCTGGTTTAGTAGCCGAGTTATTAACAAAACATTTCCCTTGTCTACCTGAGCTTTCTTCAACTTGTCCTTAATATAAGTATACCTCTCTACATCCATATGTTGAGCAATTCTGTTTCTCTTTTCTCTTCTTTATTCAGGAAGATTAGAATTATTTTTAGATGGATATTTCTATAGCTACTTCTTATATGTAGAAATTGCTGAAAGATATTTATAACACCGATAATATTCAGAATTTATTTTCTCCTTAGAGAGGTAAGTTTTAATAAGTGACCCCAGACGGCACTTGCAGAAATGTCAGTGGAGGTGGATTTCTGGATGGTTTGGCTGTGGATGAGGAAGATTCTCTAAGGATGGGATATTCTAACTTTGTATGAATATTTTTTCCCACCAGTGTTGAGATTTCATCTCATAGTAAGTTGCTTTTCTACAATTTACCACGAGGAACTGAGTCTGAAGGTAAAGGGGTCTTGGGAGCTGCCAGTCTTTCCTTTGCTCCAATATTGGTTTCCCTCCGTCCTCTCTAATTAGCATACATTTTTAAAGATTTACTTATTTATTTGAGAGAGTGAGCACACAGGAGGGAGGGGCAGAGAGAGAGAGAGAATCTCAACCAGACTCCCTGTTGAGACCAGACCCCATGTGGGGCTTGATCTCATGACTCTGAGATCATGAACTGAGCTGAACCCAGGACTTGGAGGCTTAACTGACTAAGGCACCGGGGGTGCCCTTGTTTTTAATTTTTTTAAGATGTACTAGGTGATGATTTAATATATGTATGAAATGATAACCACAGTCAAGTTTATTAGTATATCCATCACTTTGCCTAGTAACCATTTGTATGTGTGTGGTCAGAACACGTGAGATCTACTCCCAGCAACTTTCAAGTATACAATACAGTATTATTAACTAGAGGCACCATGCTTATATTAGATCTTCAGAATTTATTCATCTTGGAAATCAAATGTTGTATACTTCAACCAATGTATCTTCCTATTTCCCCGACCTCTAGGTCCCGGCAACCACTGTTGTAATCTCTAGTTCTAGGAGTTTGATTTTTTTCTAAATTCCACTCATGAGTGAGGTCCTACAGTGCATGTCTTTCTGTTGTCTGCGTTATTTCACTTAAGCAGAATATCCTCTGTGTTCATCTATGTTATCACAAATGGCAGCATTTTCTTCTTTTTATGGCTAAAAAAATAGACCATTATATACAATATATGTATATTTGTGTATATACATTATATATGTATATATCACATTTTGTACATCTATCTGTCAAAAGACACAGGTGGTACACAGCAAAAGAAATAATCAACAAAATGAAAAGTCAATCTATAGCATAGATTAATATAGCATAGGAAAATATTTGCAAACTCTATATCTGGTAAAAAGTTAATATCAAAAATTTAAAAGGAACTCATACAACTCAGGAGGAAAAAAAAATCTGATACAAATTTGGCAAAGGACTTGAACAGACATTTTCCCAAAGAAGACACACTAATGGCCAACAAGGACATGAAAAGGTGCTTAATATCACTAATCATCATGGGTCTGTAAATCAAACTGACAATGACATATTACCCCACACCTGTAAGGATGTCTATCATCAAAAAGATAAGAGATAACAAATGTTGGCAAGGATATGGAGAGAAGGGAAGCCCTGTGCACTGTTGGTGCAGTCACTCTGGAAAACAATATGGAGATTCTTCAAGAAACTTAGAACATATGATCCAATAATCCCACTTCGGGGTATGTATCCAAAGGAAAAAAAATCAGGATCTCAAAGAGATAGTAGGTACACTCTCATATTCATTTCAGCATCATTCACAACAGCCCCAATCGGTAAGGTATCTTAGAGATCACCTGGTACAACCTCCCACATGTCATCACAAACCCCTCTCTGTAAACAATCCGAGATTCAGAGCCCATGAGCTCATAAGCCTGTCTGCTCTACTGCAGGGCAAGCCTCATTATCCATTATAATGTTTGGAGCAAGCTTTATTGCTTTTATAGGCTCTGTTACTGTGCAGGCTTAGTGTCATTTTGTTCTCTTCACGATCTTGTGAGGGAAGCACTGCAGGAATTACTTTATCCATCTAATAAGTGTTGATTGCAGGAACCCTAAAGTATCAACTTCAAAACCAGCACCCAACCCCCACCCTGCTCTCATTCTAGACTCCCTTCCCCCCTTCTCCATTCTAGACTCCATTCCCCCCCTTCTCCATTCTAGACTCCATT